>NC_047508.1:9508930-9794180 GCF_902827115.2 Pseudochaenichthys georgianus
TCTTTGTCATTCTGACAGGGAGGCAACTGCAGTTATTATACTTTGCGTTTTGAAATATGTGTAATTCTGTTATTATAAAACGCACACTGAGCAAACTTCCTTACTTTCTCTAAAATTGGTATATTTATTTATTTTGGGGCGTGGGGAATGAAGAGGAAAAAAAAATATGAGCATTTTATGAGCATGACTCCTCATAAAAACATTATGCATAATGCTGCGCTATACTTTGCGGCCACACGCCGTTGCCAAGCAACGCTTATTGTTTAGGTCCTTTGAAAAGCAGGCAGTCATATAATTAACTAGAACTAGCTAGATCTGATAGATTTGGACATAGACGCGAGTGAAGTATAACCGGACGCGAGAGAGAGATCAGATCAGCTGCTGCTGACGGAGAACACGCAGCTCTGCATGATCACAGCTCCGCCGCTGTGACGGACCGGTGAGTGGAGCAAAATACACTAAGAGTTAGACCTAACACACTTAGTTAGTTTATCTACTCTGGAACTAGTTATAAATATATTTATTCTTTACTGTCGGGTCACTTATTACAGGTTCAGCGAGCTGCACGAGACTGACCGGCTGTCAGGAGAGGGAGAGGAAAAGGGAGCACCCCGTTTACATTTCCCATTTGATTATCCAGAATTACTGTCAACGTTTGAATAAAGTAGTTAATCTACTATTAGTAGTTTGTTTACATGCATTAATTATTATGTGTTTTTTTTCATTAACATAAAATAAATCTCACGTACCCCCTGCAGTACTCCAACGTACCCCTAGGGGTCTGCGTACCCCCATTTGAGAACCACTGCTTTAGAGCATGTTGAGGCTTACGTTGCTTTATATTTGTGGAAAAAGTAGTTTCAAGGAAAGATTGTGAAAAGATATTTTAATAGGGTGGTGTAGTGATGACCAATTTGTGTAGGCTGACCAAGAAGTTAGCTTTGCAAGTGCTCCGTTGACACAAAGCGATGCGATTTTTACATTGGGCTTTAGATTCTAGACACATTTAGGGTCTGTGGTAAACACACATTTATTTTACTTAGTTGTTTTATTAGGCATGATAATCTCTACATATTAACCCCACTTTAATGATTTAAGGAGAGTCAATTCAATAGACATAAATAAGAAAGTTGCTAGCGTTAGGATATAAACAAACTACATGACGGTGATATTACTTCACACCAACACAGCTGAGCTAAACGCGGCTAATGTTTGGCGTGATGATGTTTAATTGTCTGAAATAGCCACTTGTTAGCACCCGCTGTTTTTAAGATGCGTAAACGTTTCGGACATTCACTAGTGGGGTGAACAAATTGTGAAAAACTGTTAAGCTTGTGTTAATTACCTTATTTCAGGCATTTCCCCAGAAACTCATTACAAAAACATTGACTTTGAGACGGAAGTGCTGAAATGCCAACTAATTTCTGGGTTTAGGACTTATTCTTGCACCACCGTTTAAGAGAATAAGAAAAGATAGTTCTTAGTTTTCACGCTAAAAAACAAAACAAGTTTGCTGCACAGTTTTCCACAGACTAATTGATTGAACATGATGGATTGAATGTGGTTAATGGTAGAAGCCACCAACCATAGAGCTGCTTCCTACAGTGTTTCTGACTCGCTGTCTTTTTCCCTCTCTTGCAGTCCTGCTGACTTTTATAAACTGCTACAGTGTGAAGGCGGCTACCAGAGTGCAGGACTTCTTTGCAGCAGCCAAGCTCCTGGCCCTGGGCATGATCATCATCATCGGCTTCATCAACATTGGACGAGGTGCGTCACACATACACCTTCATTCACACAAACACACATTCACAAGGTTCCATACAAGGGTCATAAACATCACTACAAGTGGGCTGGAAGCAACCTCTAAGATTAGTATAATAAAGGTTAGTATTCTTGGTAAATTCAATTTATTTGTGCAGATAGGATGAAGTACAAAATATTGCCGATCCTAATGTAGCGTTAGCGTTAGCATGTCTCCCCGGGGGCATCCGGGCTTAAACGGTGTATTATAGAATGATCACACCGGTGGGTTCACGAAATATGACTACTACTCTTACTGTTTAACATTTTGGGTTACTTAATGTTACTTCATGTTAAGGCTAATACAAATTACAAGGCTAACTAACTAACTAACTTACTCTGGGAGTTGTAGTCTTTCTAGTTGCGTATTTTTCATAGTCTTATATTTCAACAGTTTTACAACAAACTGTGACTTTTTTGACATGGAAATGATTTGTTAAGATTGACAAACATCATATGTGTAATTCATGGCACAATTCAAACGGGATCGAAAGATAAGTTTTCTCTCCATTGACTTTAATACATAATTTTTCCGAAAATAAGGTCCCATGGGTCGAAAGTAGATGGGCGTGACTTCGCCTCTCCATAGATTTAGTAATAACACTCTGATGGGGAATCCTTCACAGGAATTTGTTAGTTAAAGGCCTTTATTCATCACTCACCCAAAAACAAATTATTTGTATGTAGTTTAACCATGGAAGCAATAGTCTCAAACACCACACAGGAGTCAAAAAGAGAAATCTTACTTATTTTATAAATGTCCTTAACTATAGGAATCCAGAAGGCTATGATGGCACTTTTGATGCCAATTTGAACCCTTGTTTTTACTGTTTATCTGATCAAAGTTTGGCAGTGTGATCTGAACAGGGAATGTTGTCTTTGTTGGAAGAGAGCAGGGAATCAGTGGGAGCGGAGAGGCCGGTGTTTGGCTCTCTGGAGCAGGGCCTAACTCTCATTAGGGCCGCAGGATGATGTGGAGTGTAGCCAATGACTGGAGGACGGCACAGAGAGCAGACAAAAGCTCTTCAACAGAACACAGCCTGCTTTTACTGGAAATCTACTTATAAGTTGCAAGACGCTTTAGAAACACAAACACTCCAGCAGTGTGTTTGACCAAGCAACGACTCGCGGCCTATTCACTTTGAGTCGTCGGACCATTGAAGGTTTTCTTTAGCTGTTTTATAAAGTCGAAAAAATCAGGAGTGAGCAGGGGCGCCGCCAGGGATTTTGGGCCACATGAAAATATATCACATTGGGCCCCACCACCAGGCCCAGGCCACGCCAACCAAGCACAATGTTGTAACCACACCTCCAGAACTCATTTATGCTTTAAATAACTCTACCTGTACAGGCTTGCATCTATCTTGTAGTCCAATACTAACTGCACAATATTTACTGACACTGAGCTATGAAAATATAACACTGTGCAGACGTGCAACATTCTGCTGCAGAATGGAACATTCAAAAACTTAAATATACATGACCTCTTAAATAAAAATAATGTGAACATTAACACCAATATTATCATTTATAAAATGCTATAAAAAAAAAAAAAAACATAAGCAGCAGATTTTTTAATTAAGCGGGTATTAAAGTGTAAACGGACAACAAAACGGAAATGGAAATGAAAAGTATTTTTCTCATCATGCATCTTCGGTGTAGTGATCCAATATCGTTACCATAGCCTTGCCCTTTAACAGTTATTACGAGCCCTGGCTCAGCCTTACTCACCAAGAGCCCAGCGCCTAGCCTTCTTACAGGCAAAGTCACTGATCAAGTCCTTGAAGTCCAGCTTTCTAGCCAACTGGCTTTCAATGGACAGCATGGCAAGACTGCGAAGCCTTATGGGGGGACAGGGCTGCGGAGCCTAAAGATGGATCTGTTGGTCCTGGCACCAGGGGGAGGGACAACTGATTTAGTATGAATAGCTGCTAAAATTTCAGCTAAAAGAGGAGTGAAATGAAAAACCTCAGCATTTTCTGTAAAGATATTAACAGTACTTAAAGGTGGGGTAGGTAATTTTGGAGAAACCGGCTCGAGATCGCTAGAATTTGAAAATACACAACCGGAAAAAATCTGCCACTTCCTTACAGAGCCCCTCCTCCAACACACACGAACGCGCACATGACCAATGAGGGCACGAGATAAGTTTGTGCACAGATGGAAGGCTGACATGCAGTTAGGCCATCCAGCTATTTTAGCCGGGCCGGCTCAGATGATTGGTCGTACAACGCCACGGCTTCCACAGATAAAAATGTTTTATGGATTTTTTTGTCAAAGCACTTAAGATATTCATCGGGATGTTAAGAGCATTCCATGCAATGTAACAAAAAGTGTATCTTGAGCCGGTTTCTCAAACGTACCTACCCCACCTTTAATGTCAGCAAAACATTACAATTATTATTTACAATGGACTACGCTTAGCTAACAGACTAATTTCCACCACTCATGGACCACACCCACCTTTTCTTTTGAAAAACTGGGTGACATACTGTCGCCCTGTAGTCCCTCTCTCTTGTCTTTATTTTCTTTCTTGAAAGCTTTATTAGTCGTTGAGACATCTTACATACGTAAGTACTAGCATCACTCCTCACATGCTCTCACTCTCTGCTAGAAAGGGCCGGTGCCACACAGCATTTGGAGGCAGGACCAAACCATTACATGTAAATAGAGGGGGGTGTTCGATGCTTTGGATAATTAACTTTTGGAAGAAAATAATTTTAGTGAGTACATTATCAATATGATGTTATATTAATGTTAATTATTGATGATTGATGAAAGGTTACTTAAAAAATGTTTCTTAATGCTCTAAAAATGTTTGGAGCCCCTGTCAGTCACGGGCCTTAGAATTGTCCTAACTTTTCACCCCCTCACGGCACCCCTGGGAGTGAGCTCAGGAAATCAGACTGCGCACTAGAGATGGCAAATCCGGATCCTTTTACGGACTCAGGGTCTTCTGAGTCAGTCATTGAAGAGATCCGGATCATACGGGTCATTTGAGTCATATGAGTCAGCATCACCAAGAGCGTAGAAATCCTACCGGTGAAACCGAAAACGTATTGCATTTCACGAGCATATTAAACTGACGTTACATTGACCTCCGCTACACAGTGTCTTTTGCTTTAATAATAAATGTTGATCACAAACAAAAAGGGTCATTTTGCGATCTTGCAAATCTCAGTCTGCTGTTGACTCCTGCATGACGACGAGTCTGTTGGATCTCTGGATCTGCTGCTATATGGTTACGGCTCTGAGTCCGCACGAGTCTGCTATATTTTGCACAGTGTGTCAGGATTTGAGAATCTCTGAGTCTGCTGTTGACTCCTGCATGACGACGAGTCTGTTGGATCTCTGGATCTGCTGCTATACGGTTACGGCTCTGAGTCCGCACGAGTCTGCTGTGTTTTGCACAGTGAGTCAGGATTTGCGAATTTGAGTCTGTGAAGTTCCGCTGACTAACTCGTAGGCTACTGGTCTCTCTCGATCATTGTCCTGGATTCACGGATCCCTCGATTTCGATTAAGTCCATTATGTTTCCGGTTCTAAATTAAGTTTCAGTGTAGACTTCTAACAAAATTGTCATGTTGTGCAACAGTCTCCTGCGTGTAATAGCTGCATTTCCAATAAGGATCTTACTTGGCAAAACGTTTATTTTGAATATAGCACACACAAAGAAAGAAACAAAGACAAATGATAGAAAATTGCAAAACAGTTAGAATATATATAATGTCTTAATTATATTATTATTATTATTATTATTAAAACACAATTGTGCAAAATTTGCTTTAGTAAAGGAACATATTAAAATAACTATATACATATAATGCAAAACACAAAAAATCAAGCATATCTTCACCCAGTATCTCCACCCATGATAAAATAACTATGAAAAATAAGAAATTAATTAAAATAAATATATATACATATTTGGGTCATGAAAACAGTGTGTATGTAGATCTAATCATATGCCCCCCCCTATTTTCTCATGGACTGCGTAATCATTGCAATACTGGTGTTTGTATGTGTTAAATGTGAGTAAAGTCGTGTCTTTTGCTTTGATAAAACATGTTGATGAAAAAAAAAAGGGTAATTTTGCGATTTTGCGAATCTCAGTCTGCTGTCGACTCCTGCATGACGACGAGTCTGCTGGATCTCTGGATCTGCTGCTATATGGTTACGGCTCTGAGTCCGCACGAGTCTGCTGTGTTTTGCACAGTGAGTCAGGATTTGCGAATCTCTGAGTCTGCTGTTGACTCGTGCATGATATAACCGCGGGAGCCGGGAGCTGGAGGAAGGGCTGCAACATGTTACTGTTAATCTCTACCCACTTTTGGCCACACCCCCTAAGTAAAATGTCTTCCCGGCCGCAGCTATGCTCGTGCACATGACAAGTATGGATCTCTAGATCTGCTATGCTATTACGGTTAGGAGCCGTAACTTACGGCTCCTCTGAGTCCCCACGAGTCTGCAGGAAGTTTCACTGATGTCCCCTCCCCTGAGCCAAACTTCTGGAAGCTATCCTACTTGCTACAGGGTAGGCAGATGGACTGGGGTACGTTGTAATGTTATTTTACATGTTATAAAGAGAGTAGCGAGTGACACAATTTATAGTTTTAATTTGTACGTCAGACAAGGTGTAGGACTCAAAGGACTCTGGTTAATGGAGAGGGGAGACTCGTCACGACCAGCTCATTTCTAGGATCCGGGTTAATGTTCCGGATGAATCAGGACTCGCCCATCTCTACTGTACACTCCAGAAGAAAGCAGTGAAACTATCAAATAAGTATTAGAAGTAAAATGAGTCCAGAAACAGGGGCACAATAGGTCAATAGGAAAATATATAATTATAAAATAAAACTATTCGACAACGTCATTGAAACTTTTTTTGTTGATTACTATAAAAGCCAACAAAACAAAATGACTTTTGCAGTGTTTTTTAGGTATCAAGTTTAAAATAAATCAGGTTGTAAATAGAGTAGTGCAGGGATGACGTATTTTTGTATGCCGACCCGGAAGTAAGCTGCGCATGGGTTCCCTCGACAAAAAAGCAATGCTATTTCTCCATAGGGTTTTGGAATATTGTAAATAATAAGATCTGTGGAAAACGATAAATGTTGTTGTTAGATAAATGCACGTTTTGTTCAGCCGGATAATCTCCACATGTCTACCCTACTTTTATAATTTTCGAATCATAAATCTAATCAATAGATTATTTTTTACAATATTCCAAAATCCTATGGGGAAATCCCATTGCTTTTTGTCGAGGGAACCCATGTGCAGCTTACTTCCGGGTCGGCCTACAAAAATACGTCATCCCTGCACCACTCTATGATATATGAACAACTCTGTAGAAACCTTCAGAATGTAGGTAATAAATATACAAAATAAATAAAAAGAATAAAAATGTTTAACAATAAAATAAAAATAGTATAATAAAACAAAATAGGAATAAAAGCAAAACATTTGGTTAATGTAAGTTCTGGTCAGTGGAGATTTCTTGCTTGAATATAAGCAGCCTTTAACGATATGTTTTTAAAACAATTCCAAACCTTTTTATAGCAATATTTAAAATAGCTTAAACGATTATACGTTACATAAGAAGAATATTTTTTTTAATTGTTATGTTTTAATATGTGAATGTGGCTTCATCTCATGTTAACTTTTGCTGACTTAAAAAATAAATGTCCAGACACAAATAGACCAAGTTTACAAAAAAGCACCTAAAAGTGTATCTTGTTTGTTTTCTGTCCACTAGTCTAAAAAAAGACACATTGTGGAATCAAGGTAGGCCAAAATCTCTAAATAATTTTTGCCTATCAAAGAGCATAATACCTGTCCTTCCAGACTGTAAACAAACGTATACTGTGTGTGTGTGTGTGTGTGTGTGTGTGTGTGTGTGTGTGTGTGTGTGTGTGTGTGTGTGTGTGTGTGTGTGTGTGTGTGTGTGTGTGTGTGTGTGTGTGTGTGTGTGTGTGTGTGTGTGTGTGTGTGTGTGTGTGTGTGTGTGCGCACGCGTGCATGTGTGCGCGCACGGCCAAGCCAAGTTGTCATCCTATATCTGCTTCTCTTCCTGTCTGCTGGAGTGTAGCTGCTGTAAAAGGGAAGTGTACATGCACTTTGTTGAGCAACATGTGTCGGCATGAGATGCAAAAGACTTGCAGAATGAGTATATTCACAAATCTATGGAAGAGGATTAGGGCCACATGAATATTTTTTTGGGAGGATTTAAAAAAAAAAAGTCAGAATTCTGACTTTAATCTCAGAATTCTGACTTTTTTCTCAGAACAAAAAAAAATTCTTTTTTTGGGAGAAAAAAGTCAGAATTCTGAGAAAAAAGTCAGAATTTTGAGATTAAAGTCAGAATTCTGAGATTAAAGTCAGAATTCTGACTTTTTTCCCAGAACAAAAAAAATAATATTTTTTTAAATCCTCCCAAAAAAAATATTCATGTGGCCCTAATCCTCTTCCGTACAAAGCAAATAGAGTTGGAGATGTATTTTTGTTCAACAGTAAACTAATTTGTTGTTGAAAGAGAGGAGTCACTGGGTTCAGACTGAGGGCGAGTTCACCACAGACTGAGCATGGATTGTAGAGCTCAGACATTTCATGTCTGGAGCACTGACTTCCCCTTTGACCTTTTACCCTTTGTCCTTACACCTGACATTAACCCTAGCCGAGCTGTGAGATTCCAGTTGAATCCTCTGCTTTCCTGAGACACTCACTTTAACATCAAACAGTTAGAGGGAAAAGAGGCCCTATTAGGCTTTTGGGGCTTTCCCTTCCCTGTAGTGTGTTCTATAGGTTTTTGTGCATGTAAACGGTCTACAAAGGCTAAAATCCAAATGTTCCTTCCAGAGGGAGTTTCTCTCCCACACACAAAGGCGTTTGCCTGAAACGCTTCCATTGGACTCCTTTGTTGATTTCTCTAACACAATGACATCACCACAGCATGTAACATTCGTGCTTCTATTGGCTAGCACTCCAACATATTGTACATGATACGCTAAGGGGCGGGACATCTCTAAGCAGATGACCAACCACAACAAAGGCGGCCAGCTAACCAATCAGAGCAGACTGGGCTCTGGTTTCAGACAGAGGGTGAAAAGAGGTGCTGCAGCACAGGCAAAATAATGAGAAAAATAAAGAGCTTTTTAACATTAAAGCATGGAGACATGTCACAGTAGAGGCACTAAATACAAATATGAACTGGAAAATTAGCATAATATGTCTTTACAAAAACAGTATTCAATTACTGAATACTAATTGGAAATGATTTACTTTTGCATTTGAAGATTGAATGATTAATGTACATGATTTATACAGAACAGAGGTAATGCAAACAAGTATTGTTTTATAGTTAGGGCAGTTTTACTGTCTCTACTGTGTCTATTGTTTCATAACTTTAATTAACTGCTGCATGTTCAGAAGTAGGTCAGCTTTCTGTAATCCATCATTTAATTCCTGGCATCATTAAAAGTTCTCTAATTCTTAAATTTGCTCTCCTAAAACCTTCCTGCTTTGTTAAAATATGAAACAACGTTTAGCTTGCTGCTGGCATTATATTCAATGTGATGGTACCCTCTTTTTGTCACTAGATTATACAAACCAGGACCAATTAGGGCTAAAAGACAAAAGAAGTAAATGCTTGATTAAAAAGCAAAATCCAAGCTCAGTCCTCCATCACACACTAATGCATTGTGGTTTGTTTGTGCGGATGTCAGAGGCCACAGGTCTCTCATCAGCTGACTGGTGGGCAAACAGGAGCTCAACACTGACTAGAATTGTTCAGAAGTGGACCAAAGAGAGGGAGGGAGAAAGTGAGAGAAAGGGAAGTTGGGGATGAGAGGGAGGGAGGGAGGTTTGTATTGTTCACAGAGAAAAGGAGAGATAGAGCGATAGGGATGTGGTTTCAGAGATCAGAAGCACGGGAACAAAGATCAAAGTGAAACCGTCTGTAACTAATTTGATGAGCAATGATTTAGATATATATTTCATTCATCCCAAGTTTGGAAATTGTTTAAGGATTCTACAGTTGACCCATCCTGATATTAAGAGCAGTGTGTAGCTATTATGTACAGCTATTCTATTCTGCTTCCTGCAATTTCAGTCAATATTGCAATTCGATAACATTTAGATTATTTTTGCAGACCTAGTGGCGAGACGATACTTTACCGGAAGTGGTAAAATGCCAATTAGTTCACAGGTTTTATGACTCATTCCTCCACCACTCTAAAGTTAATGTCAGAGATTTTAACACACCGATAAAGTGGATTATTGGAGTTTGGTGAAGTAAAAACAAATCCAATTGGAGTTCTTAAAATCACATACTATACATCTACAGTCTACCTCATGGCCAATGTTCATCATAGTAGTGACTTTCAAAATAATCCTAAAACCTGTTTTGGCTATATTTAACGCAGAGTTATCAGTTTAATAAAGGTAATCCTTAGTTTTGGCCCCTTTTGACAATATAACAAACTGCCTTCTTATTTGTGTCATCCCTACATTTTTCATTTTCCATGAAGAATGGGTGTAACTTTTTATATTATTTTGAATCTTCTTTTACTGCAGTTCCAGTAAATCAAGTTAGAACCTGATCATCGCCACCTGATCAATGTAATGCTAACCCTGCTCTTCTCATACGGGTTGGGGTGTGTTGCTGGAGACTAAAGAGGAGTTCAACTAATTTGTAATTCTAGTCCTTTACTGCGCTATTTCAAAAAGGGAGCTTTGCTAACATATTTAGCATCATGGTAATTCTAAATCTTTAACACCAGTCTTTTTCACCACATTGCCTCTAATAACCGTTTATATGAAACATCTCAGATTATCTGGATTTAGACAGACTGGGTGTGTGGCTGTGATTACTCTAACACACTCACCTGAGAGGCGTCTTCTCTGGCTGCTGTTAGCAGCTGGAGGGGGGTGACTCACAGTGATTCACAGGTCTGTTTTAGGATTTGATCAGGGATCGCCTTCAAAAACACTCAGTTTCAATTATTAAATTATCATGAATATCTTCACTTGATAGATTTGAACAACAAAGAACAGACTTGCATTGATTTTTTATTTATTTACGTATTGGGACGTCCCGAATACCATTTTTCGGGCTCCGGATATTCGGTAGTAATCAGCAGCGAATATTCGGATATTCGGGGGGGGGGCGGTAGTAATCAGCAGCCAAACCGCTTCAACACGTGTATTTCGGTTTGTTCATGGCATTCATCTTGTTATTCTACAGTATTGTTGTTTTATAGTTATTTGTTAATGTATACAACCCAATTTGTGTTCTTTGAAATTGCAAAGGATTGTGTGTGTTACTTTCGTTGCAGTTGTATATGTCTTAAGTGTAATTTGGCTTGGCTTCCTATTTTGTATGGACATGCT
This sequence comes from Pseudochaenichthys georgianus, assembly GCF_902827115.2. Lineage (NCBI taxonomy): Eukaryota > Metazoa > Chordata > Actinopteri > Perciformes > Channichthyidae > Pseudochaenichthys > Pseudochaenichthys georgianus. Next base: position 9,520,118 of record NC_047508.1, read on the forward strand.
TTTATTTTGAAGGAGAGTTAGCGCTGTTGACAGGAAGTTGTTGCTGCTATGGAAGCAACGTGACGGAGATTAATGGAAAAAAAGTAATATCTACATATAAAGACAGAGAAAGTAAACGATAAAGTTTATGGTTAAGTGTTAGCACCCCCCGAAAAGGCACAAGCTCTTATGTTGATATTGGAGATTTCAATAAATTCAATCAAAAACGAAATAAATAAATAAATAACGAAATTCAAACCCGAATAGTATTCCAACGAACGAATATTCGGATATTCGGCTACACCCCTAATTGGGACCTTATGATTTATGATGACCTTAGTTACCTAAGATGTTTAAAAAAGTGTCCTATCAATGTTAAATAAAAATCTGTGATATAAATCTAGGTACAGTCTCAGATTATGGCTATCATTGAGCAAGAGTCTTTTCCTGGTCTTAAAGATTGCATTACCTTAAAGTGACATACAGTAATTTCCTTATCTCACCAGACTGTTCTATTGTTTGCCTTTAACCACTTAAAGTGGACCTATCATGCTATATTTGAATAATATATTGTAGGGCCATACCTATATAAAACATGTCTGTGAAGTTTTTTTTTCAAAATACCAAACAGATCATGCATTTTAGCCATGCCTCTTTTCGCTATTTGCTCTATTCCAGCCCTGTCTTCACAAGGGCTGATTCTGTGGCAAATGAGCTGCAGCTGACCACGCCCCCCTGCAAAGGAGGGGGGCGAGTTACGAGAGTCATGTTACCATGCTGTTACCATGCCACGCAACCTCTCATTCCCCTGATAGGTGGAGAGTTGCCCATATAGGCGGAGCTCCTCGTTCCTGACGTCAGACTATTTTCAAATCTGTATCTGTCTGAATCAGATCCGTTGCAGCCCCAATACCCTGCCATTAAAAACGTTACGCTTCCTCCGTTTCATTAGTATCGGTACTTTAAGAATGACGGGGAAAAGTACTCCGGTGAGAAAGCGCCGTTTTTATAAGAGCCGTGTGTATTCAGCGCTCTGCTTCCACTCCCTGCACTGCAGCCTTGCCTGCAGTCCCTCCCCTCTCTCGTGCACGCGCTAGCTGCCAGAGCATGTGAGAAAGCGAGAAGCATGGCTGCAAGTGGGAATGCAACTGCTGCTGCGCCTCGGCTTGTTGACAAAAAAGACGCCAGAAGCGAAAAACAAAAAAGTTGTTTATAGATGATGCTTAATTGTATTTAATACAAATTCTAGTCATTTATTTAATTTATTGTTCTCATTGTTTAAAAGTTTGTGTTATGGTTCTGGTGTGAAATAAAGCACAATAATTACATTTAAGACTGTTTCCCTTTTTTTAAGAAAAGTATCGAAAAAGAATCGGAATCGCAATTCTTGACTTGGTATCGGTATCGAAACCAAAATGTTGGTATCGTGACAACACTACCGGGGACACATATTCATGTATAAAAGACGTACAAAAGTGAATTTTGCATGATAGGTCCCATTTAATCTTATATCCATATTACTGATGATTGTTTATCAAAGATATGTATGTATAAAGGTATATATGTTTTTTCAACGCACCAATAATCAACCCTACCATATTGTCGCGATATTGAGGTATTTGGTCAAAAGTATTGCAACAGAGGTTTTATTTCCAAAATATAAACAATTCCCGCACGGTTTGGATATATATTTTAAGTATTATTAGAGGATTATCCCCAGTTATCGCGCAGGGTCTAACGATTATCTGCAGTCAACATTTCAAAGTTTCTTTGTGCAAGATACCTATACATAAAACTAATTATATAATTTAATGAATTAGATGGCTTTTAAGTAACATTTCCATTGCTCAGATTAAAGTGGACCTATCATGCTATATTTGAAACATATATTGTAGGGCCATACCTATATAAAACATGTCTGTGAATTTTTTTTTTCAAAATACCAAACAGATCATGCATTTGAGCCATGCCTCATTTTGCTCTATTTGCTCTTTTCCAGCCCTGTTTTTGCAAGGGCTGATTCTGTGAGAAATCTTCTTCGCTGCTTTTGTGGCAGACTACAGCGCCACCCAGGGTAGGATTTTCATGGCGACCATGGCCGTCGTAGCCCCTCTGTCTGGCCGTTATGCCCCACAAATAATTGTACGTCCTACGGCCACCATGGTACGGAGCCCCCTAGGGGACATGGAGAAGAAAAAAAAATCGCAAAGGGGTTTTGCGATATCTCGCAAAACATTTTATTTAAATTGTTTGGCCTTTGGGCCCCTCACACTGTTAAAATCTCGAAGTTGCTTTAAAAGCGACAGAAAAGTGTTTTCTGAACTGCATTATGCTGCGTTCACATCGGACGCGATGGCATGCGAATATTCTCATCGCTCTAACCGCTGGAGTTTCACCTCGGCTGTCAGCTGTGTTTACTCCTGTCATTCAAACAGAACGCGCTGGAGAGGGGGCGGGCTTATTTCCATGTAAATACTGTGGTGGAAACCAACTACGACACAATTAACCTATTTTACAGTGATTTAATTGTAATACACGTTTCAAAAAGATGCTGAAGTAACTACATACTGCACCGGTTAGTAAAAAACATGAATTAATGCTTTGACAAGTCTGCAGACAAGACGGCAAGTGAAAAATCTTTTAAAATGCGTGTTTTCTGAATGGATCAATCAGGCTAAACTAACCTGCAGCTGCTCCGTCCACACTCACAACAACGTCCTAAAGACAGAATTAAAGCAACGATTTTATTCAGTTTCTGAACAGAGCTGTGAGGAGTTGATTAAAGAGACTCTCCACACACACACACACACACACACACACACACACACACACACACACACACACACACACACACACACACACACACACACACACACACACACACACACACACACACACACACACACACACACACACACACACACACACACACACACACACACACACACACACACACACACACACACACACACACACACACACTTCACTGTGCACTGCTGAATGATTTATGTGCAGAGTTTGACCCTTGAAGGCTGTTTCTTCTGCTCTGAAATGGAATATATTTGTTACATATTATTAGAATTTTTGATTTTTTTATTTGATTTCGGATTTGTGAATGGGAGAAGTAGTAGATGGAAAACATACCAAACACTAATTATTCAAAGTAGAGTATTTTTTTATATACGGTAATACTAAGGAGGCATAGGCCTATAGGATGATATAATGTTTGACATTATTGATATTAAAAAGTGATTTGTTTTCCATGTCATTCGTGTGTTTTTCTTATCAAAAAGTGAAGTTATTTATTTGTTTGCTCCAAATCCAAATGTTTCCCTCAATGGCCTTTGTCGCCTGGCATGTGACCTTTGCGCCCTGAAAAAATGTGTGACACCAAAGGCCAAATGGCCTTGCCCCTAAAATGACGAAATGCCAGGCCTGGCATATGTACTACAGCGTCTCCAGTGCTTTCGAGCAGTCTCTCATTCCCCTGATAGGTGGAGAGTTGCCCATATAGGCGGAGCACCCCTTTTCTGACGTCAGAAAAATTCAAATAATAATCAGATCCGTTGCAGCCCCGTTTTTAGAGATTTGGGTATGGAGGAAAAGAGAGAGGGCTGTGTTTTCTGACACTTGGTGAGTTCCCTGACACACCAGGGACACATATTCATGTATAAAAGACGTACAAAAGTGCATTTTGCATGATAGGTCCCCTTTGAGTTATAGACATTATTAAAACATTCAGTACCAGTATCTTTAAGGAGACCCTTTCATTAATGATGTCAAACTAAGCAATCACTTAGACTCTTATTTTGAATAATGTTGTGGGGATAGAATCATTTACACCTTTAGCACCATGGTGATGTGAGTTTGTTAAAGATAAACCCAACACACACTCTGCTCGTGTTAGCCTGATGTTAACCGTTAGCTATCTGTGTGGCCCATAAAGTCAGTCTGCTGCTGTCAGATTAGAGAACAGTGTAATCTGATTATCTGCGGTAAACCGTCGTTCTGTCATCCTGACTGAGCACTGCACTGAGAAACAGTGTAACACAAAACACACACTGATTAACTGTAATTCTCAACGTCACAGTCCATCTGTGTTGCAGAGATTTCCTTTGTATCTCCTCTGCAAAGGAGGTTATGTTTTTGCTTTGTTTTGTAAGTCTATCAGCAGGATAACGGGAAAACTCTTGTCCCGATATTAATGAAACTGTGTGGAAGGGTGTTGCATGGGCCAAGAAGAAATAGCTGTAAACTACTACATTTTGGAGATGATTGGCCCTTGCAGAGATCTGTGCTCACCAAGTGTGCTTTTACTTCTTTATCTATCCAATATCCATGGTGTATTTAATCACACACAGTTACACCTCTCACCTCGTGTTGTAGTCCTGTTTGACATGTTGAGTCACACACTAGCGCAGCGTCATTGAGGTGTGTTTGTACAATGTTCCAAAACAGACCTCTTGGTTATCATTTTGACACATGGAGAACTTCCTTCAAGAGCAAGGCCACACCAAGTTATTCCTTTGCCTTTCCTTCAGGACACAGTAGGCAGGTTAAACAACCAATCATTTCTGTGTTTGTCAAATCCCACAATAAACAACATGGTAATCCGACCCTAAGGTTAAGAGTATTTTTAAAAGTTTAGGACAGATCCAGAGTTACACAGTCGTACTTTTAAAGCAAATTGACTCCATGAATCCTCCCGGTTTCTTTTAGTAAACCAGGCCTAACCTAAAGGAGTATTTGAACCATTTGTATATGAATTACTCATCCCGAGTAACTTTGAATTTTTGGAAGAAAATGTTTTTTTCTTAAATGGCTGTAGGATAAACAATAATCTGAATAGCGGTAAAAGAATAAAAGTCTTGCTGAATTAACCTTATGAGTGCAGATTAAGTGCGTGAGTGCCGTGAAAAACAACAAAACTATAACGAACATCTGCTTACAAACTCACAATAATCAAATATCCAATGTTTTCATATAGTCTATCTGTTAAATCTGTTAAATCATCAAGAATGTTCTCAGTTCTTTCTGTGCAGCAAACAAAACAGAGTTATCTTAAAGAAGTCAAGGTAACACGGAGTGAGATATCGACATACTAAAGATCACTTTGTACTCCTTTGAACATACTCGAAAGGGCGACTCCGGTCGATTTCATTCACTCTGTTTTCGTAGTACATGCACTTTTTGAGTGCAGGTGTTCTGAACGGTGCATAAATATTTCATCACGTGTGTGTGTCTCACTTTCACCGCCTGGCACCATCATCACCATCATGTGACCGGCTGATCTGAGTGTTTTCTGACCACTGTGGTGATCTGGAAGCAGCACCAGAAGGAATGAGGCTCTCACTGGGACACAAAGGAGGTTGAATTGTTGGTTGGCCTTAAATTATGTTCGTATAGTTCTCATCAATAAATGCAAAGTAAAGAAATGGTGAAATATGGTCAGAAAATTGCAGTTTTACCAGGATGAGAAGCTTCAAAGGTTACGTTGAAATCACAGCTCAAGCCTCGTGTGTGTGTGTGTGTGTGTGTGTGTGTGTGTGTGTGTGTGTGTGTGTGTGTGTGTGTGTGTGTGTGTGTGTGTGTGTGTGTGTGTGTGTGTGTGTGTGTGTGTGTGTGTGTGTGTGTGTGTGTGTGTGTGTGTGTGTGTGTGTGTGTGTGTGTGTGTGTGTGTGTGTGTGTGTGTGTGTGTGTGTGTGTGTGTGTGTGTGTGTGTGTGTGTGTGTGTGTGTGTGTGTGTGTGTGTGTGTGTGTGTGTGTGTGTGTGTGTGTGTGTGTGTGTGTGTGTGTGTGTGTGTGTGTGTGTGTGTTGTAGTCTGGTGTGCCATTATGTTGTTTTTAGTGCTCGGCAACGATTCATTAATTCATCGCAAGATTCTCTGCAATTAATCGCGATTTTGTTATGCGCAAAATTCAACAATGAATTCAAAAGCATTGTATTGCTCTCTTTAATTAATTCAGTACTGCTATATGAACAAAGGTGCAATACCATTTGGTTTGCAAACACTTGGAACACAGGAGGTGTTTCTTAACAGCAGCATGGCCTTTGCACGGTAGCAGTTAACATATTGATTGGAGATCTCAACCTAAACATGAAGTAATGTAATCAAAGATAAAGCTATTTGCCAATGCCAGGGCATTCACATGTTATCTAGTTTGTTACAGAAGAACAAGTTACCCTCAGAGTCCAGAGATAAGAACATTCAACTTAGCAGTGGTTACAAATAATTCTGGTTTTATCAACTCCGCCGTCTGGAAGAGATTAAAAAGTAAGAGTTCGGTACATTTCTCCATGTTCTCCAAAAAGTGTTTATTAATACAGTTGACCTATTTATCTGGATTTCATTCATTTTTGTGAATATGACCTTGTGAATTTGTAATTTTTTTTTTGTAATACATTGGAACCAATTTCCCAGGATAAAGGCACGATGAAGCAACAAGGGAAGCCTCTTGAATGAGAGCTGCACTATTCATCGAAAATGTATCAAATTTGCAATATGGACTATTGCAATATCAAAATCTATGTAAAAAATAAATAGGAACAACTATAATTGAATATGAACTATGCCTGTTTTACACATATCTCTTGTGTGGTACAAAGCACACCATGGTCATTTGAATATATTTTATCACGATTGCAAAATAATCACAATCAGTTGTTTTTCTCAAATGTGCAAAATAACTGATTGTGCACATTAATCCCATAATTATAATGAAGTGATTTTTAAAATGAGAGGAACAACATAAGAAAGACAGATAGAAGTTATTTTAGATCTGTTGTGCTCAGCAGCACTGAGCAGATGTTGGGATGCTGTGGGCGCGGTGTGAGGACAGCAGTCACATGGACACCAGCTTACAGCTAACCCTCCCAGTACCAACACTGCTCCAGGGTGTTGCTTTAGCACCGACGCTGTGTCTGAGAATGTTGGACCTTGTTGTGGGGGGGGGCAGCTCCAGTAGAAATGTACTCAGATCCCCTCAAACCAGCAGTGATGTGAAGGGCTGGGACCAAAATGCTATAAATCCTCACAGAGGCTGTGCCCTTGAGCAAGGCAATACTCATCTTGTAGCCCATTCATACACATTTGTGTTGTTTTATTAAAGAATGTTTTTTAGTATATTATTTTAACATTTGTATTCAGTTTTTACACCATAAATCTGTCATTTATTTAGCAAATATTTAAGCACATACTGTTTTTAAAAAAATATATATATTTAAGATGGTTTGGCTTATTGAAAGCTAAGGATCATTCCAGTGTTGTCACTACATCATATTTTTGAAATATATGAGCTCAAACCGAATAAGCAACATTTGACTGAGCAAATAAAACGTGCAAACAAACATGAAATACATACATTTAAAAAAAACAGGTGAACAGTACAAAATGGTAAATGAAAAATCCAGAGTAGTCTCTCTAAATAAAGTATACTCACAAAAAGCAATGAAAGAAACTCATAAGTAAAAAAAAAAACCGGGTGTACACAACAAAAAGAAAAAAGAATCCCAGAGCAGCCCCAACACATATGCATGCATGGAGTACGGAAATGATGTGGCTTACTGGCAGCTGATTGCAGGATTCTTGTTGTTTTGAGTTTGTATCTTCATAGTGGATTCCTGTTATAAGTTGCGTTAGGTAAAAGCTTTAAATATATGACATTTAGTGTAACATCCCTTCTGTTGTTCCCCTCAGGTCCATCCACAGTCTGGCTCCTTTTTGAGACTTTGATTCTTAACTTCATTTCACTCTGCAGTCCTTCTTGATCCACATACCCAGACAGATTTAAGCTCAATCCCCCCCCCCCCCCCCCCCCTCCAAAGGCTGTGTGGTGTGTGTTCATGTATTGGCCCATTGGTTGGTAAACCTGCCTGCAGAGCAATAATGCAGACAGCTACATGTACCGGCAAATCCTCATCTTTTATTTTGATGAAGCCACCTGATGTTATGTGAAGACGTCTGACACACTTTTCCAAAAAGCATGCACGGAGATGTTGTTCAATTCGACAGACAGAAATGATTTATTGAAGAATAAACTCTGGTAAACTTTCCAAAAATAAAAATCCTAATAAACAATTTGAACCCAAAGACAAACACTTCCTCTGTCTATTGTAATACTCAGCTGCCACGCCCACTCCAGGTGGAGAGTGAGCTCATAGGTTCCGTGCAAAAAGCTGAAGCCCATCATCAGAACATTATCACATAAATAGCTTAATGTTTCTGTTTATATATTACTCAAAAGCTTAAAAGTTGATCTTGTGTTAAAAACAATTCCTCTCTGTTCTTCTCCAGGTGGCACAGACGGTCTTCTTCCAGAGAATTCCTTTGAGGGGTCCAAATACGAGTTTGGCAGCATCGGCCTGGCCCTGTACAGCGGTCTGTTTGCTTACGGCGGATGGTGAGTTACACACCAATGGACCTGTGTTATCAGGATGCTGCCCTGTCCATTATACAGTGGCCCACGTCCTGATAGTGTTCACACATGGCAGTAAGAACGAAATATCGAATTGACATTTTCTATGGTTGGTTTTACACTTCAGTGTTCAGGCTGGCAGACAAGTGTTGATTTAAACACAATGCATGCCTAGATAGGTTAGTCTTTAAAAGTGTTCACTTTTTTAAAAGCCTGCTTAACATTGAGTGGCGCAGCAATGACATATTCTTGTAGGTCGACCCAGAAGTAAGCAATGCAAGGGCTCTCGACAAAAAACACTTTATGATTTTTGAAGTGTAAATGCAATAGCCGGAAATAGAAACATAGCATCAGGCTATAAACAAACTACATCACAGTCACATGACTTTGTGTCAACACCTCTAAGCAATAGGTGGCAAATGTTTGGTGGTAGGATGTTTAGTAATCTTACTTTTTGTTTGTTTGGCCGCATCTCAACATGTTGTCTGCTCTGCCTACAGGAACTACCTGAATTTTGTCACTGAGGAAATGATCGAGCCTTACAAGTGAGTATCCATAAGAATACGTGTATGATCAAATACAGGCTTGTTTGCAGAACATTGATTAGTAGCCTGGAGTTTTGACTAAGAATGTTTGCTTATGTTCTTCAGAAACCTTCCCCGGGCCATCATGATCTCTCTGCCCATCGTGACCGTAGTTTACGTTCTGACCAACCTGGCATACTTCACCTCACTCTCCCCTGAGGAGATGCTCGGCTCAGAGGCCGTGGCTGTGGTGAGTACACCCTTACTTTCTGCTACTTACTCTGTATAAAGTATGCCATATTCCAGATATTTACTATAAACGTACCTTTTAAAGCTGGTAAGAATGATAAATGTACATATCAGTTATTTCAATTACTTTTATTGATCCCAGCAGGAACATTAAGTTGTTTCAACAGCACAATGACAGCTTAAGAAGCGTAGAATAGACAAAAAACTAGAAAAAAAGGTATATAAAAAAATGTAAGAATAAAAAGGAAAAATATATTAAAGCATATAGAGACAAATGTATGGTGACCGACACGTGCAAAAACACGACAACAGCACAAAACACTTTCATTAGGAGAAACGTGAGTAAAGTTGGCCATCTGACAACAGAGTTATTCTGTTTCTTATTTGTAAGTATTTTGTCAGTATTTTTTAAATGACTTAGTTAGCTAGCTAGCTTACAGCAGATCTTCAAATATATCGGAAGCAATCATGCAATCACATTGTTAAAATAAGCCGATAAAACTAACATTGTAGGTACGTTTCTAGTGACCGTGACGGCCAACTGTGCTTTGAGGGTTTTCAGAATCAGAAAACCTTTATTCGTACCAAAGAGGGGAAAGTAGCATTTTTTTTTTTTGCATCAGCATTTTGTTTATGCGGATGTGTTGTCAAGTTGGTGAAGATGTGTTTTGGCAAATGGGTGTTTTTATTATTATTTTTATTTGTATTATTATTATTTTTTTAAATGCAACGCGTTTCTTCTAATGCAAATGTTTTGGACCGTTGTAACGTGTTGTCAACTGTCAACCACCGTAGTGCGTGACACTTTGGGCGTGTTTACGGTCAGTCCGTTCAGTAATCCGTTCATAAATATATGACATAACATATATTTCAAATATGAAAATGGTGTGTTTGGGTATAATCTACTGATGATTTTTGCTGAAGTGGCTGAAAATTAAGAGGTAGATTTGTCAGAAAGTCGGTGGTTCAATCCCCACTCCCTGCAGGCAACATGTCGATGTGTCCTTTGGGCCGGACACTCGATCCCAAATTGCTTCCGATGACATGGTAAATGATGTTTACATGTGTGTGAGTGTTCCCTGAGTAGGTGGCACCTTGTTACTTAACTTATGTGTGTGTCCTGCAGGATTTTGGTAACAAGCACCTGGGTCCCATGGCGTGGATCATCCCGGTGTTTGTAGGTCTGTCCTGCTTTGGATCTGTCAACGGCTCTCTGTTCACATCATCCAGGTAAATACATTCACACGATCTAACCAGGCTTGTGGAATTGATTAACAAACCTGCATAAACACACACAGAATATTACAAAAAGATGATTGTAATCATTTATCTGTTCATACAAGAGTGATCAAGTGCCAACAAGCAATATGTGAGACAGAATATGTGTGTGTGTGTGTGTGTGGGACGTGTTACAGTGATACTGAGAGGTTCTTTAGATTTCGATATAATGTCCATCTAACCCCAAAAGATAAACCCCGCCCAGTTTCTGGTGAAAACAAAGAATCATATCTCGGCAGAACACTTTTTTTTATTATGCCTAAAAGCTGCCAAGTGACATGCTGCACGTCAAACAAAAAAATATCTAAGTTTCGATTTTCTAAACTTTAGCAAAAGAAAATAAGAATAAAAAAAATGAAATAAGATGATATCCCGGACAGTCAATACATCAGGGAAACACGTCATCACAGCCACATTGCGATGATAATAAGGTTAACATTCATCGTCAAAGTAGTGACGATGCTGCATTGAAAATACCAGTTTAAGTGTAAGCTTGCCACTCGTCCACCAAGAGACCGACAGGACATCAATCCCCTATAGCTTTTCATTTATCTTATATCGATGCCGATCAAATCTGCACTGAGGTAGTTGCGACTTTTATTGATTTAGCTGCTGTTACCTTATCTTTTAGATCGACATTGTTCCTTATGAGCCAGACGTACTCTTGTGTTCATGGTGTGTGTTGTTTGAAACCCCATTCACCCTCATATGCAGTTGAAAAAAACCCTCAAATTTGACAAACCTTTCTGGTAAAAGCCCTCACCGACTTCACCAGAGAGTAAATCCTTTCCCAGACCCTGTTGCAGCTGCATCTTCTTTTGCTCGTCGTACTTTCTGTCATATCTGTAGCTTGTGCTGTTTTGTGCGAGTAGGGTTACATAGGCAACAAGAATGTGTTGATTCACTGACTTCTGAGATGATGATGATAGCCCTCTCTGGCTTGCTACACACCCATTGGATAAAAACACGAAAGGACGACTGTTTATCAAATGTCTCAGTTTGCAAAAATGCTGTGCACGCTCAAATAAGGACACCTGCTCTTCCTACTCAGTGAGCATGCCTCTCCTTCCTCTCAGGTTATTCTTCGTGGGTTCCCGGGAGGGTCACCTGCCCAGTCTGCTGTCCATGATCCACCCCACCCTGCTGACCCCGATGCCCTCACTCATTTTCACTGTATGTACCCTTATTTTTCACACCAATACCTTACAGCACGAGTTGAATACAATTTGAAAACATCTCTTTAAACCAGAACGGCACCACAAGACGCATGTACAGCTGTGACGAAGCATACATGAATGCTTCTGTGGGATATGTGTAGATATCTGTTTAAATACAATGTTTTCCTGTTGTATCTACAGTGCATGATGACGCTGCTCTACGCCTTCTCCAACGACATCTTCTCGGTCATTAACTTCTTCAGCTTCTTCAACTGGCTCTGCATCGCCATGGCGATCGTTGGGATGATGTGGCTCCGTTATAAGAAGCCAGAGCTGGAGCGACCAATCAAGGTGAGCCAAGGTTGATGTAATAGGAATAGAACAAAAAACTCAGTACTAGTACGTGGATACAGTACTTCCCCCCCCCCCCCCAGGTTAAATTGGGCAGCAGGAAATGTTTCTTCTTCATAGTTCACATGAAAAGATCGCAGAAGAGAGGCTGGATGCTAGTCCGCTGGTGTGTGTGTGTGTGTGTGTGTGTGTGTGTGTGTGTGTGTGTGTGTGTGTGTGTGTGTGTGTGTGTGTGTGTGTGTGTGTGTGTGTGTGTGTGTGTGTGTGTGTGTGTGTGTGTGTGTGTGTGTGTGTGTGTGTGTGTGTGTGTGTGTGTGTGTGTGTGTGTGTGTGTGTGTGTGTGTGTGTGTGTGTGTCCTTGTCCTTTCAGAGCATGATAGCTGTCCTAATTCTCCTCATTTGCCCCCTGGCACGACACTGTGTGTTGTCAGAGACAGTGAAGTGAAAGAGACGGATAGATTATTATATTGGCATGCGTGTGACTATATGTGTGACAACCCCACTATTGGTTTGAAAAAGTGTGGGCCTCACGAGGAGGGAACACGGGTATGTGTGTGTGTGGTGGGACAGTGGAGGCACTGTCTCTCTGCTGACATCCATCTCTCTCTCTTTCACTCTCCCACTCTATTTCTTTCTCCTTTCTTTGTCTGTCACATTCCTGATGTTCAACAGATCTGGTGCCGAGATGCCAGACAATCATTCAATTAGATTTACTGATCCATCTCTTTAAAAGTTTAAGGTTAAAAGTATCTGTTTATCATGAATCGAGTGGATTCATTCTCTTAAAGAGAAGACTAAAATGTGCAGTATAGGATGAACAGCTCCATGGATCAAACACTCTTTGTAGCTGTAAAAGGAATAGTTAAACATGTTGGTAAATACTCATACTCTCTTTCTTACTGATAGTTAAATAAGAGTTATCTGTCCAAAAAGCAGGAAGCTAGAAGCTTTTTGACACAGTGAGTAGAAATACACTTGGCAGATGTTTGGTAGAAATTAAATATCTATATAAAAGTCTTCACAACATGGTTTGTTGGTTATTATAAGTAGCCAATACATTGTCAGGAAAAATACATTGATGTTGATGATGATCAAATACAAGAGTCAGAAATGTCTTCCCTCTCTTCTCCCTGCAGGTAAATATTCTGCTGCCGGTGAGTTTCGTGCTCGCCTGCCTCTTCCTCATTATCGTCTCCTTCTGGAAGACTCCAGTGGAGTGTGCGATCGGTTTCGGCATCATCGCCACCGGAGTTCCCGTCTACTTCGTCGGTGTGTGGTGGAAGGGCAAACCCAAGTGGATGTTGAATGGAATCTGTGAGTAGAACACCTTCCCCACCTGTGAACGTTTAACACTGAAAATTGTGACTTGTGTGTAATTGCCGATTTCATTTGTGTGTGTTTTGCAGTCTCGACCACAGCCTTGTGTCAGAAGGTGATGGAGGTAGTTCCTCAGGCGTCTTAAACTGACTTTCCGGATGCACCAACAGTGACCTCGGGGCTCTGACATCACAGTTGATGACTTCTGTTGACCCCTTTCAACCCACTCCTTGTCCCTCTCACACACACATACACACACCCTCTGCAGGGTGCTGATAAGGACCTGATGAAGACGAGCGTCTGAGGCTACTGTGTCTTTGCTGTCTTAAACCTTTTTTTTTGTGTGTTATGTTGCTGACTTTTTTAATGCGGATATTGTTTGTCACTAACTTCCCTTATGGTAGGTTTTTATGCATTTCAATGAATTAACTGTTTGTTTCATAAAATATCATCCCTCATTTTTAGCAAGTTGTGCCTTACGTGGCCACGAAGCTCATGATGTGGTGTTAACCTGCAGATGTATACATACATCTAGATCCATGCAACCAGGACGTTTTTTAAAAACCCTAACGAGACTCCACTTCTAATCTCCTTGAGCCAACTTTTGCTCCCTTTGTATTGTAGAAGTTGAACATTGTTTGATAATCATGAAGCTTTCTGTCGACAGTGTGTCATGTCTGTCACTATACGTGTCTGTCTGTTGAGTTCCAGCTCTGCTCTCTAGTCTGCCTTTACATGCTGCTGTAGGGAGAGAGTGAAGTTGACTGAACATCTTGAAGGAGATTATTTGAAGTTTCACATTTTTACATTAAAAATACTTACTTTTCTTATCTAAATTCCTCAGAGGAAGGAAGAATAACTATAAATAGAAGTTTTTGTTCAAAGCCTTTTCATTACCAACTTATCTACAGCATAACTTGGTAAACCTGAGCATATTATGTGCAGTCTACTGATGTCACCTCACAGGGTTCCTGGGCAATGCAGTTGTTTAACTGGTTGCTCTTTAAATCATCATGTGGTCAGATTGAAAGAGGTGCATAAACCAGTATTGGGAAAATGGTTTCATGACTTGTGACAAAAAGAAGGTCAGAATTCAAAGTATGTGGTCTTTGTGCTGGTGTTGATTATTTTTTGTTGATCTCATTTTCACCTATGGGGTCGATATCTGAGCGTACTGAGCCCGTCAATATCTGAGCGTACTGAGCCCGGCTTACTCTCTCTGTGTGTGTGTGTGTGTGTGTGTGTGTGTGTGTGTGTGTGTGTGTGTGTGTGTGTGTGTGTGTGTGTGTGTGTGTGTGTGTGTGTGTGTGTGTGTGTGTGTGTGTGTGTGTGTGTGTGTGTGTGTGTGTGTGTGTGTGTGTGTGTGTGTGTGTGTGTGTGTGTGTGTGTGTGTGTGTGTGTGTGTGTGTGTGGGATTTTTTACATTGTGGGCCCAGTCAGTTTCTCTTGTGTTGCTCCATCTACAAGCTGCTGTCAATGAAGAGAGATAAAAGAGGAAGGATATGTTTCTTTTTTTTAGGGGGGGGTGAAGAACGGAAGGAGCACATTTACAGATCCTCGTATGAACTGCTAGTTTTTTTTATTTCATTCATATGTTTTGTCACACACAGTAACAGTTACAATAAAAAGGTTAGTGCTGTATTATTAACGTCGACCCTCTTCCTGGCAAGGGACTAAAAGTACACGTTACCGTGGCGGCGCTGTTTCCGTAGTGACTGCAGTGGAGGTGGATGCAGGAGGGGTGAATGTGTATGTTTTAGAGGTAGAGCCTTTCTAACACTCCAACCATCGCACAGAGCGGATGGGACACACTAACCCGATTAGGACTGTAGAAAGTTTATTTATTTATTTGTAGTAAACTTGTTGTTTATTGTTATTAGTCCCTCTAATTTGTTTAAAGGGCATTTTTGTGAAAAGTGCTTTACAAATAAATCTTTAAGTTTTTTTCCAACTCGTGTTCTTTTGTTTTTGGTGGATAATTTTTGTCTCACTTGTCTCACCCTTTATTTAAAATTTAAAATGTGGCTTTATACCAAGTAAAAAATCAGCATAAGAATCAAAAAGCAAATAATGCAGAATGTAGTGATCGTTATGAATAATAGTTCAAGCTGTTTAAACAATTTATTTTCAATTTCAACAATGGATGAACATCATTTTGTGTAAAACCAGCAAAAACAAGCATTAGCAAACTCTATAGTTCCCTTAAGTGTTTTAGCTTCTTTTAGCTCTTTGTTTTGGTTTCATGGTCCACATTATTATTTGTTTCAGTTCAGGCCCGTGGCTCATACTGTATGAGTCATACAAATATACTGTATGAGTCATACAGTATATTTGTTCATTTTGGTACAGAAGATGAGATAAACATGCTGAATACTACCTGACCAGTGGCCTGCACTACGAATCCAGTTCAACAGACCCTGGATATCTCCGAGTTATCTGGCTTCTAACAAACAAGATCTTACGGAGCCCCCTAGGGGACATGGAGAAGAAAAAAAAATGTCATTGAAAAAAAAAAAAAAATAATGTTTTGCGAGATATCGCAATGTACTTCCTGGCCAGTTCGGCTGCTACGGCAACACAGAAACCACAACAATGTTCATCGATTTTACTTTGAGCTTGGCCTTAAATATAAAGATATAACATCAGTGCTTGGCGATAGGCACGGGTTTCACATAAGTGAAAGACACCTCAAGAGAACACTCAGAGCGAGGGGACATGCACGTCCCTCTGAGCTGAGTTATTGACCGATTCGAATTTTTGTATGAATGATAATGGGACACATCCTAGTCACCCAATCTCCATTCAGAAAACAAGCATTTTAAAAGGTTTTTCGCCTGCCGTCTGTCTGCAGACTTGTCAAAGCATTAATTCATGGTTTTTACTAACCGGTATCAGTATGTTGTTACGTCGGCATCATTTAGAAACGTGTATTACAATTTAATCAAGGTCAAATATGTTCATTTTGTTGTAGCTCCCGAGCCAGCGCGTCTTGTCTGAATGATGCGAGTAAACACAGCTGGCAGCCGCGGTGAAACTCGAGCGACTAGAGCGATGCGATAGGAGCGTTTAGAGCGCATCGCTGAACGCAGCATAATGCTACGTTCACACCGGACGCGATGCGAATATTCGCATGCTTGTTTTCTGAATGGAGATTGGGTCGACCAGGCTAAGCTAACGTTGTATATGCTCACTCCACACTCATAACAACGGCATACAGACATAAATAAACCAGCGCCTGTATTCTCCATGACACAGACAGTCTGTGGTTTGTTCTTGTTTAACTTTTGTACAGTTTCTGAACAGATATGAGGAGCTGTGATCTCTGTGTGCTAACTGCTAACAGCTAATGGCTGATGTTTTCTGGTTGAACGTCAGTGACGGCAGGCTGAGATCCTCACCGCTGATTGGCTTCCGCGAGAACGCGTCACGTGAATTTGACGCCCGAGTTGAAAAAACTGAACTCTCGCGTTTGACGCGGCCCCCTTCAATCGCGTGATTCGCGCCGTGTCCACCGCTTCATGCGCGCTGTCGGAGCGAATTCGCGTCTGATCACGTCTCTGCATTGACTTTACATGTAATCGCGCCGCCCCCAAACATCGCATCGCGTCCGGTCTGAACGCAGCATAAGAAATAAGAAGTGAACCAGCGTCGCAGGACCGGAAACCTAGAGTTAACCATGAAGTTACCTCGCTAACTGCAAATCCTGCTTCGTAGTACAGGGCACTGCTCAGTACATGATACTGAAAAAGATAGCTACTAGCTAAGGTACCACAGTGTAGTATTTAGCAGCTTAAAAATTAAATGAAAGTAGAATGCTAGTAGAATGCCAAATGCTAATGTTTGATGGGCTTCATGTTCAAATAGGCAAATATTTTTCTAAGACAATATTGCTTTACAAGATTGTACACATGTCAACAGTTTGTTTACAGCTTAATGCACTGCGCCCTAGTGGCCAGAAACAAAGAATATATCTTTAGTTTTTATTAACACAGATTTGATAAAGATGGTAGAATTCTTTAATCAAAACATGTCCTTACTGTAATTTCACATCCTAAGTCTGTAAACACATTTTTTCTCCAATTAATTATTTGAAAAAATGGGTAAATACAACAACTGCACCAACTATTACAGACAGCTTTTTATGGTTTGGGAACTTCTCAAAAACGTTATGTTGTCCAATTTTCAAGTCTCTACCTCCATTTTTGAATTATAGAAATTACACAACAAAATCCATGTTTGTCTGGATCCATTTCCGGATTCATGATTTGTTATTGTCACTAATATAATACACACTCGGTAGACATGGTAACGAAGTTGTTGGTTCCGGAGAAGCCCCTGCAACAGTGTGCGCCATTCAGCACCGGTACTCTCACTATAAAATGTGCCATCCTGTACATTCTATGTATTTGCGCAAAACGTGTGCAATTAAGTGAAATCGAGTTATTTTAACCTTGTTACTCTTTTAAATTATTATTGAATTATTAAAAATGTCATTGATGTCAAAAGCTGCGCCCCAGGACTTGGCACTTCAAACTAAAGTGTGACTAGTTTCCCATGGCGCTGTGCCAAAGATTACACGCATTAAACATTAACTAAAACAACTGTCTCATTTTTAGTCACCTTGCCACATCCTGATTCCTTCAACCCTGGACTCGTGCAAAACAGCTGTTGGCTGTTAACCCAGCCTGGATTCTGGAGAATCTGTTTCTTGTTGTCCTTAATATATCACTCTATGTATATTAGACATTGGCAGGTGTAATATTAGCTTCACCAGCAGACCTTAAATTATGTCCGTTCCTTCTGTCTTTACTGTCTTACCCATATCAACTTTGTATTGCCTCATTTGCTAAATGAGATCTGGAAAGAAGCCAAGGTTATCCCATTACCCAAGGATAAAATAAAAAACATTGCTGGTTCCAATAGTCGACCTATAAGTCTCCTCCCAGTGTTAAGTAAATGAATAGAAAAATAGTATACACCCAAATTCAATACTACTTTTCCAGTAACAGTCTGACAACAAACTACCAAGATGCATATAGAGATGGTCACTCTACAAGTACAGCACTTGCATAAATGACGACTGACGACTGGTTAAAACATTGCAAAAACAAAAGCAATGGTTTTCGGATGCAGACATATGTTAAGCAGCAATCCTCAATTAAGCCTGACACTGGCTGGTCAGCCAGTGGAACAGGTACATGAGACTAAGTTGCTTGGCATTGTTCTTGATTCTGGTTTACGGTGGACAAAGCAAATAGACAGTATCGTAACAAAAATGGAAAGGAGCATAGCTGTGACGAGGAAATGTACAAAGTATGTAACACCAACCACTTTTAAACAAGTCATCCAGTCTCTGGTGTTGTCACATCTTGAGTACTGTCCGGTCATATGGTCATCAGCAGCAAAAACACATACAGAAATTATAAATGGCTCAAAACAAGGCTGCCAGACTAGCTCTCCACTGTTCAAAGCACACTCATATTGGAGTTATGCATATAATTCTATCATGGCTTCCGGTTGAGAAATGTCTGCAATCTCGTGTTATCACTTTTTCTCAGTAATGTCCAATTTGGCAAAAAAACACTGTATTTCTATGATCAAATAGTTCACACAAGAGACAAGTATGACCATAAGACTAGACAAGCTACATCAGGCCATCTACTGGCACCTAAACCCAGGAAAAATCTTCTGAAATCTTCGGTGACTTGTAGAGCTATAAAGGAATGGAACTCATTGCCTAACTAATTTGCTGAAATAGAGTCCAGAACCTCTTTCAAGAAGAGATTGAAGTGCCATCTACTAATGAGCATGTACCCCTTGTGAATTGTGAACCCTAATTAATGTCATGCTTTGTACTGGTGTGTGCACTCATCCTTGGCTGAGTTTGATGTTGAAAGTGGATGAGATTGTTGATTATGTTGGAGATTGTTGATGATGATGTTGGTAATGATGTCAGGACTTATGTCTTGAATGTTGTGGTGTTGAGTATTGTTGTATTGTTTTAATTGTCGGATCCCAGGAAGAGTAGCTTTTGTCAAGAGCAAAAGCTAATGGGGATCCTAAATACACATAAGCAAAGGGCGCCATATTAATGAATAAACAAAGTTGAAATTGTAAGACTCCCCTCCTCTGTAAGTGCTTTTCTTTTCAAGTCTTATGGCGCATTTCCACTACAGCGCGGTTTAAGCGTGCCGTGCCCGGACCATTTTGGTTGCATTTCAACTAGGCATAGTTCCGGCTAGCGGGTACTTTTTCATAGTTTTCTGGCTCTCCAAAATCGAGGTTCTTTCCGGGCCAATAACCGGGCTGAGTATGCTAAACTAGTGAGAGAATCGCTGGCAACTACAACAAGATTAACATATTTGACCGTGATTTAAATTGTAATACACTAGGGGTGTAACGGTTCACAGAAGTCACGGTTCGGTTCGTACCTCGGTTTGGGGGTCACGGTTCGGTACGGGTTCGGTACAACAAGAAAAAGCAAAAAAAAGTCCCAAATCCATAATTCCAGGTTTGTTTTTTATTTATTTTGAACAGTTGTGCAAGTTTCAGTTTAAAAATAAGGAACTCTGACATTTTGAATAATTAACTGCATTAAACAGTTAAAAACAAACCACAAACAGTACCACACACTCAGATGGCCATATTATCTATAATGGCTGATGTCAAACAAAAATGTTTCATCAAGCTGTAAAACTAAAAAGAATGTCTTGAAAATATTACATCATAAATAATAAGAAAGTGTTTCAAGAGCGCAAAGTCGTTGAAAAACATATGCCAAAAGCTTCCGTTATTTATTTTGGTCTCACCGCTTTCATGTCTGTTGGCTTCTTAAAAGCAGCGGGGATCAGCTGTTGAACTGCTGTTGTCTTTTGCCGGGCTCCGGTGAGTGGCAAATCTGGGTGATGCCTTCTGATATGATTTAGCATGTTTGGCGTGTGTTACCATTAGCATACCGCACCGCTATCGAACAACGCCCTCGTCCGATCCACCACTCGCACACTTCATCGTTATTGTAGTCCACAGGGAACCCGAAATGTTCCCACACAGCTGATTTAAAAGAAGCAGGTGGGATCTAGCTCCTGTGTGTTATCTGAAATCGCCATACTAACTTTTCTTCTTCTTGTATTTAGTTCGTTTTGTTGTTGTGTTTCTTCTTGTTCTTCATTTGTTGTTTAAGGGCGGCTGGCAAACAGCTTTTAGGCGCAATACCGCCCCCTGGATTATAAATAGTGTAGTGGATACTGCCCTGAATGAGACTTTTTTCCCACTCGTAAAAAAAAAAGGCATATTCGTCGTGTGACTGCATGTGCCGAACCGTGACGTCCGAACCGTGACGGTACGGGACGAATACGGATACCGTTACACCCCTATAATACACGTTTCAAAATGAAGCCGAAGTAAAAACATACTGATACCGGTTAGTAAAAACCATGGTTTAATGCTTTGACAAGTCTGCAGACAGACGGCAGGCGAAACACCTTTTAAAATGCGTGTTTTTTAAATGGAGATCGGCTAAGCTAACGTAGTATATGCTCCGACCGTCCACACTCACAGCAACGGCCTACACAGACATAAATAAAGCAGCGACTGTATTCGCCATGACACAGACAGTCTGTTTTGTTCATGTTTAACATTTGTCTAGTTTCTGAACAGATATGAGGAGCTGTGAGCTCTGAGGGCTAACAGCTAACGGCTGATGTTGGTTTTGTGTTTCGCATTGAAGATGACGTCACGGCTCCGCCTACACTGCGTTACCATAGTTACTGCCCCAGCTACTGTAAATGTAATGGAAACGCAGCATAAAGTGAGCCTGGCCTAACAAGGCCTAACGAGGCCTAGCCATACCATACTAAGCCGAGCGAGGCCCTGCAATGGAAAAGCGCCATTAGTCTGCCTTCACAAGCTCCTCTCACACTCCTCCTCCTCTTCCTCAGTGCTCCAGATAGGAGAGTACTTCAGTATTCATCAAAGACTTGCAGGCAGTGGGAAATTCCTGAATCCCACTTTTGTTCCCACTTGTAGCTTGTAACTAAATGGATGTCGAATGCCAAAGCCTTTGAATTGCCTTCTCCTCAGACCTTGTACTGAGCAGATGTTGCCATTGTAACAAAATGTATTTTCCAATAACTTAATGGCACAATAGTTAGTAGAGATGATAGTAAACACTGCTTGTTTTCTTCCAGTGATGTGAAATTTGCTTCTGACTTGTGCAGTGGCTGTTTTTGTAATTTTAGATGAGAGATTCAGAAGGCCGAACAAATCACATTGCTGCTTTAAATGTTTTATTTCCTCCTGATCATTGTATGTCTTTTTAGTTTTTATTCTGGAAAGAAGAAATCAAGACGGACCAACATAAACAGTTTTTTCCCTCATAGGATCAATTTAAATTAATACATCCATAAATACCCACCCACAAAAATCAAGCAGTGTTTCATTCATTGAGTTTTAGTATTGCTGTTAAGTGTGAACAATCATGTGATCATGTATTGGCCGTGAACCGAGCAGGATAAAGGGCAGACCCTGTGAGGGCGGTTGCTGAGGTAAACATGGGACACAGCTGATGAATGTTCAAAGAATCAAACAAACTAATCCTCTCAAGTATTCAGAGCATCTAGTGCAGCATCGGCTGACTGAACCCAGGTCAGCCTAACAGCGACATGGTAACGTTAAAGTATGAGGATCGGGATGTTGAACCCTGAACAACCCAGAGAAGCAATCTTCAACTTGGCCTGACGCAGGTTCTTGGACTTGGGTCAACATCTTCAACAAAGGAGTCTCCATTTGTACTTATTCTTGTGTTTTATCTGGAGCTTTCAATACCTTTTGATCTACGTCATGAGGTGGAGTTTGAGCCAAAAACCTTGGACACAAAGTGCTATAATCAAGACTTTTATATTTACACATTTATTATGAAAAGTGTTGCCTGATGTGACAAAAACACAGAGAATTATCATCAAACTGTTGTTCTCCTAAACTCTCTAGAATGTTGTGGTCTTTTTCATCACGATCTTGGGTTGCGGTCGAATTGTCCAAAAATCCGCTCCTATCGTCGTTCCCTAACCACTATTTATTGAGGAATAGTGGTTAGCAGAATTCAACAGGACTTTGAAAAGACGATCAGGCTTCAAGACAACAACGTTCTATTTGTCCTTTTGATTATTATAGTGTTGAACGTTCAAAGCAAAGCACTTTGGCAAGTTATAACACAAGTTGTAAAATGCTTAATAAGCACTGTATATTAACTGAAACGCATTTCCCTTATCCTCTCCTTTATCTTAGGATACACTGCACCAACCGTTATGAAGGGAAAGTAAAAAATGATGTCCCAATATACCTTAGGACTGCAACATTTAACGTGATGGCTGACGGAAAATAGCATTTCCCTGCGGCATCAAGAGCACCCCCTGTGTCGCCCAATGTAAGTGCAGTCAGATTCTCTTAGCACCACAGTTGTCTTTTCTTAAGTCCTGATAAATGATCCTCCATATCTTTCCTTAACTCCATTACGTTTTTTTACTGGGGTTATGGAAAAGAGATTAGGAAAAGACAGACTTTTTGTGTTCCTTTTTGGATTTGCTTCCTCTGTTCCTCCTCATCTTTTTCTTTACCTAAAGCTTGCTTATACATAACTACATTTTGTTCTGCGTTGGGTCTTACTAACTTTCATGCCACCAGCACATTTGTGGGAAATTGTCGGAATTAGCATAGGAGTTTGTAATGTGTCCAAAGAAACTGATTAGTGAGAAAACAGTGAACTTAACCTTTGACATGACCTAGATGTTGCGTTCAGAAGAATTACGGTTACGGTGACCTTGACCTTTGAACTTTTGAGTCAAAGTGGAGGTGTCACAATTCACATGTTATGTCACGTTTGTAGTTTTTTCTGTGTTGGTGTTTTTCTTGTCTTTGGGTTTCCTGTCTTATTGTGTTAAGTGTTCACCCCCGTTTCCTGCCTGTCTGCTTTCTGTCTGTTTCCCTCCCTGATTACCCGATTGTGTTCACCTGTTGTCCTTGTGTTTCTCCTCCCCTGCCCGGCTGTTTCTCGTTGTCATGATTACCCCTTCTTGTATTTAGTCTTGTCTCTTTCTGTGTTCAGTGTTGGGTCATTGTTTGTTGGTGACTGAGTTCACCGGTGAGTGTTCCGTATCTCGGCATTATCCTTATAATAAAGGGTTTCTCTGCATTTGGGTCCTGCTTCCTTCACTCGACCGTGACAGGAGGTTAATGCCAAATTTAAAGAAATTAACAAAAGCATTTCTGATAACCCTAACCCTAACAATTAAAATATAATGTAACAAACAGAAAATCAAAAAAATGTAATGGCTCCAGCCACGAACGGCATAATGACCCTTTTAAAAAACTGTTTACCATTCATAAAAGTAAAAAAAAAACCTACAAGTGATGTCACAATAAACCATTACATCTCTCACATTAAGAAGAGCCCAAAGAAAAAATTGAAACTACAAAACAAAGTATTTGAGAAATTGTTTTTCTTGGATCTCCGTTTCATGGAGGTTGTTGCATGTTGTTGAAACATTTCACAGAGAGGCTTCAGACTCGTTACAGTAATGAGTAAGTCTTGATAGAGATTTTGAGGGACAACTGGTCCGCTTTCAAAATCTCCGCGCGTCCCTAACAAGCTGGTTATCATACAGGAAGGAATCCAGAACATACAAGTATCCGTTAAAACAATAATCTATTTTAATGGTAATATAACAATGCAATACAATCAATACATTACCATACAAAGCCATATCATATCATATGCGTAATGTCAGGAGTATGCCTACTCCTGGCCCTTGTTCACGGGCTGCCACGACCTTCCGGTCCGGGTGGCGCGAGAAGAGAGAGGCAGAACAAAAAGCTGAATAGGCTTTCATACCAACAGGAAGGGGTGGAGTTTACTCAGCCTCCACACACACACACACCCCCCCCCCCCCACATTCCAGAGACCTCAGATGTGTCTTAAAGGATATTTAAGATAACACAAATATTTCATCTCTCATATCTCCAACTTCTAGTTACACAGAATACAAAGTAATTAAACCCACACATATACTATTCAAGATATGTAGACTTCCTTGAAACATGACATGCTAGATATCTTAAGCAGAATATACTCTTCTCCCACCTAGCACCCTGTCATGCATGCCTACACCTCCCCCACAGGGCAATACAACCCTGTTTACTCTAAACAGCCCTTGTTTAGAGCCATTTTAGTCCTCACCTTTATGAAAGGATAAAACAGAGAAATCAATATAAAACACAAACACAAGTATTGTTTGAACAGTATTCACTTAACTGCTACTATTGATAATTACCAGAGAAACTCAAGGGACCTATTTTAATATCTGGAAATTGCAACAAGACTTTCTGCCATTTCAAATGTAACACACTTCTTAAATATCAGATGCTGCAGTCTGTGTTAAAGTTGATCATGAGACTGCTGTTGGAGAAATACCATTGTGTGTATGTGTTTGTATGTGGAGGTGTGGAGGTGCAACTCAAATTGGATTCAATCCAACACTCATTGAATTTATTGGATTTTTTGTGTGGATCCAGCTGGAGTCATTATTGGTTCTATTTCGTATAAGGCTTCGCCCTCTAAGGCTATCGCTATTGGGTAATCCCTCTGCACGTGTGCAGCACTGACAGACTTAATCCACGCCCACCTATGACGTGGGCCCCACCTACGGACTCACTTCCGTATAAATAGGTAGTAGTCCCTACAATCTGCTCCCACTTTTCTTCAGCACTCCGTTGCAGAAGCACTGTACAGGCACAAGCTCTTTTCAGAGCTGTTTACTAGAAAGTAAACATTTCCCCCTGGCCCCATCCTCCCTCTCCTCCGGACGGGGGAGACAGGGCGGGGCTCGGTGTTAGCCGACATATGAGTTACGACTGGCTGTGGCTGGCTCGCTCCAGGGAGGAAGCGGCTTTACACAGACGATACAGGTGAGTCCTGCCGGGGATTGGAGCACGCAAACGCGGCTCTCACTCCCCAGGTGTCGTGCACTCATTGTGTCCGTCTCCCTCTGGCCCACAGACAGCGGAGAGCGAACGCTCTCGCGGCTGCGGCCGGGGATGATTGGCTAGTCCAGGAGTCTTACTCTGTGGACCAAGCCCTTGATTATTAGATCCGAGTGGCGGGCAGCAGTCAGGCGACTCCTTCCCCTCCATTCACGGATCACCATGTGGTTCCCCCGGCCCCGTCCTCCCTCTCCTCCGGACGGGGGAGACAGGGCGGGGCCCGGTGTCGGCCCAGCAGCCGAGCCTATAGGTTCAGCTGCCGGGCTGACACCGGGTCACCGGGTCCCTTTATCCGCCATCTCGGCTCTGGCGGATAGGCGGTATTCTCCAGGAACTCCCGGAGATCATCGGAAAGGCAGCCGCCTAATGAGATCTGTACACCCGGCGCTATCAGAGTACTGTTACTCAGGGTGGCGGCGCGTGTGTCTGATGGACAGATGGATGAGCAGGCGGATGGGCAGAGAGTAGTCTCTGCAGTTCGCCTCTCCCCCCCGCAGTTCTACGGGATACAGGGAACCGTGTCATCCCGGGAACAGTGTCTCGTGCTCCGTGCAGAGCGGCAGGAACACTGGTTAAAAGAAAGCTTTTTTCCAGGGTTCCTCATGGGGAAGAAAATCAGGGTTTTTTACTCCCAGTATTTTCTGGTCCCGAAGGAGACGGGGCGGGGGGAATGAGACCCATCCTCGATCTGTCAGTGTCCAACAAGGGAATGGACTTTTCCCATGCTGACGATCAAACAGGTGCTGGAGTGTTCACCGGGGAGACTGGTTCACATCCATAATCCTGAAGGATGCATTCCTTCACGGAACCATCATCCCGAAACACAGCAATTTCCTGCGTTTTGAAGGATAAAAATAAGGCAAAAGTAACCGTGAATATAAGATATAGTAAATCCTGTAATGGAAACGCTAAAAACATTGAGCTGTCTGAGTGGAAAAGTAATGTGTTAAAGTTTACTGCTGAGATGCCTCAGCAGTTGGCTGGCTACATCCTGTTATCTTCAAGGACTAGAACACCATGTTACAGTATGTGTGGCCCCGACCTTCAAAAGGCGCAACTGTCTTGTGAGCGAAAACCAGTTAAAGCAGGTAATAAAGACACATCGAAATTAGGAAGAGGGAGTAGGGCCCTGGCCCTGACCTTGGCTAAAACTGGATGTTGCTGGGCAGAAAAGGCAGATTACAGCACGAGAGAGCACCAAAGGTGGGGGCTTCACAGCAAATACTATAAAGAACAAGATATATTCAGGATTCGGGGCTCTCTTCAACTGGGATCTTACACTGACGAGCTTGTCACGGTGAGAACTCAAGAAGGAGTCCAAGGCGCTTTGTGGTATAGTATCAGATTGATGTGTTTTTGTTGAACTGTGTAATAAAGTGCTTATTTGAAGAAACAATCCATTGGAGTGCAAAGTCTAGTTTTTGTACAGCTAACAGAGAATAGTGTCGAAGGACACAATTCCTTTTCCCTCAGAACTAAGAACGGTCATCGGCGGATCCGGACGGCGACCCCGCTCTGGCCATATCCAAACGATCTGCGCGGAGGACAGACCTGGTCCGGTAGACTCCAACAGTTTCTCATTCCTGGCTCCATGCACTTTTTCAAAGTGGGTGGAGCCGGTGGGAGCAGCTACTCAGAATGGGGATGAGAGTGTTATTTTACCTGTACGACCGGCTGTGGCTGGCTCGCTCCAGGAAGGGAGGAAGCGGCTTACAGACGATACAGTTCGTATCTCATCTGTCAAACCTGGGTTTCATTATCAACTGGAAGAAGAGCTATCCTCGTCCCTCCCAGGTTATCTTTTTAACTGGGAGTGGAATTGAACTCAGCCCGCATGAGAGCGCGACTCTCACAGCGGAGAGGGGAGAAAGTGACAGCTCTCCTCCGGCGAGTCACACCCCGCGGGGCGGTGACACCCCTCTCCATGATGCAGCTGTTAGACATGATATCAGCTGGTCACGTGGTGATTCCCCTGGGTCCCCTTCATAGTGAGGAGACTCCAGAGGTGGTTTATTCGCCTGTGCATCGACCCCGTGCGTCAGAGGAGACGCATGGTGTACATTCCTCCTTCCGTGGTTTTGGATTTGACCTACTGGAAAAATCTCCACGTCTTGTCAGTGGGGGTGCCCCTGAGCAGAGTGACGTCACACACCGCAGTGTTCACAGACGCATCTCTCTCAGGCTGAGGAACGTGCATGTCGCAAGCAGTGGGGGGACAGTGGCTGGCTCACATGTCTCTCCATATAAACGTGCTGGAATTACTCTCCGTATGGAAAGTGCTCCAGCAATCAACATATGTTGATTCAAACAGACAACAAAGCAGCGGCGGCCTACATAAATCTCCAGGGAGGTGTTTGATCAGCGCAGCTGCTGAACACACATCCTACACAGCCAAATGGACAGCGTTCCGTGTGGTGTGTAGGGAAAAGCCTGGACCCCGTTACGGGCCCCCTGCCTCGTGCTGTCGTTCCTCCAGCTGTTGCTGGACAGGAATTGGCTTATAGCACGGTAAAAACATATGATGCTGCCATTTCATCTTGCCACGTAGGTTTGGGGTCAGCACGGTGTTTAGTCACCCGCTGACAAAACGTTTTCTACGGGACATGTGTCACGCGCTTTGGCGCCTCAATGAGTTTTTGGCTTTAGTGTTACGCGCACTGAGTAAAGCTCCATTTGAAACTTTAGATCAGGTTCCCCTAAAGTTCTTGTCAGCCAAAGTAGCTCTGCTCTTGGCTCTGACATCAGCTAAAGGGTGAGTGATGTGTCTGCTCTCTCTGTGGCTCCGTCATGTCTCTGGATCCAATGAGAGGGCAGTTCAGCTGTTTTGTGCCCTAACCCGGCTTTTATGCCAAAGGTGATCACAAGCTCTTTTAGATCGAGATTGATACCTTTGGATGGCTTCTTTCCTCCTCCTCACACATCAGAGGAGGAAGCCACATCTCATCTCCTCCGTCCCGTGCCGTGCGTGCAATATAGCATGACAGCGCGCGCACGGCTGCTTTACGCAGTTCCCAGCGTCTGTTTGTGCATTACAGAGAGCGCTCAATAGGGCAGCCTCTGTCGGCACAGCGCCTGTCACACGGGCTGTGTGAGGCTGTGTCACAGGCGTATTTCTCCTCTGAGTTGGATCCCCCGGAGAACATCAAAGTGCACGGCACCAGAGGAATTTCCTCCTCCACGGCGTTGCACGGAGGAATGACAGTGACAGTTTCATTAGCACAATATGTCATTAAGAAAATAATTGTTAACATTTAAAAACATTAATATTTTTCTAATTCATCAAATGTTGACAGATAATTCATAAAATCACACCTAAAAAAACCTTATACCTTGGTTAAAACAAACTTAATCTTCAGCAAACTATTGTTGTAAATGACTTTCAGCTGAGGGAATATAGTGATGAGACTCTTCACAAGGACCACCTTTTCAGTGTTGGGTGGATAATTAAGGATAAAAATTAATGACAAGTGAGCTATTTATTTTGAATTTTTCAAAAAGAATACAAAAAGTTCTAGCATACAAATATTACAAATGCGTGATAATAAAGCAATTGGTTATAAAGAATGTCCTTTTGTATCAAGCAAATAAATTTTTTTTTTTACAACCAATATATCACTTAAATGCAACAATTATACACATATGGACAACTTTACTATTCAATCTCGTCCAACTGATTTTGCTGCCGTCACTCCTCGGCTCTTGGTAGTTCAGGCATTTATCAAACCTGGCAACTCCGGGTTTCCTTGAAGCTGTCAATCAAAGTCTAGTGGCTCCGCCCCAAAGTGCCAGAAACTTTTCACGCGCGCGTAGACAGACTCCGCGAGGCTGACACTCCCGCGAGCAAGCAAGAGGGCAGGGCTGTCTCTCTCGCGAGCTAGCGCAGAGCCGCTCGCGGGCGCAGAGCCGCTCGCGGGCGCAGAGCCGCTCGCGGGGGTTTAATCTGCGCGCGAGGGTCATTTTATGCACGTAAAAGCACATTTTCCGCGTGAGTAGCTTGTTTTACGCGCTAGAATATTGACCCAAATCTGACTCCATAGCTAGTTCGAATGACTTTGTATACTGCAGGGTAGCTTGTGGATTTACTCCAGGTGGAACTAAAGTGTGATTTAACACTTGATTATATTTCACATCATTCATCCAGATCCGTAAAGTAACTAAAAGGTATGAAATACATGTAGCGGAGTAGAAGTACACCATGTACCTCTGAACTGTAGAAGTAGAAGTAGAAGAATAAAGTAGCAAAACATTTAAATACAAGTATCTGAAAATGGTGCCCGAGTATAGTACTTGTTGAGTTTATGAACTTAGTTACACCAGTGGCTATACAGATAGAAAGACTAAGCCTTGCACAGAGGCATGAAAATACATTTATGAAAATGCTCAACAGTGCTGGCAAAATTATAAACTGACTGCTACACAATTAAAATAAATGCTTTTATATATATTTCTATAAGCGTGACTCTGTAGCGTTTCTGTTATTATTACCACTGCTGCTTTAGTTGTTCTGACTGCCAAAATCATCTGTTATTCCTCACACAAAGTGGATTAAGGCAAAATACACATCCAAAGTGTGTGTGTGTGTGTGTGTGTGTGTGTGTGTGTGTGTGTGTGTGCGTGTGCGTGCGCGTGTGTGTGTGGTTGGGGTAGCCTGCTTTTGGGAGAGTTCCTTACAATCTCCAGATGTTCCTCTTTGTGATTAGGCCATAAAACCCCCAATTGGTCGCTCCGTGGTCTGCTCAGAATCTCTTCCCCTCCAGAGGTCACACCTGTCTCTGACCCCGGGTGCTGCGGTTTTTATTTAATTTTGCAGCACCTTAAGAGCAGAGAAAGGGGGAGATTTTGTCCAAAAATGTTAACTTCTTCATGGGCAAAATAGCACCATATTTAACTGTCCCTGACTTGTCTTTAAAACGTTCTTTAAGGCCTGAATTGAGTCTTCTGTTATGTAGCGGAAAATCCCATTTCCAAAAAATCAAGAGCAAAATAGTTTAGTTGAAAAAAACGTCTCTGTCTGTTCGGATTTGGAAATCTCATGATTTATTGTGTGGGCTCGTGAAAGAGAGGAGGAGAAAACATCTATCTTTGAACTGCAATTACTTATCTTAAAAAGATTGCAACATTATACTCCTTTAAAAATTGCTCAATTCATTTAAACACATTTATTATGTACACAATAAAACCTCAACAAGTATATTGATCCTGGCTTAACCAGCGACCTTTACTCTATTGTTCATAAGCTCAGTATTTAACAACTATCAGACTTGTAGTAATGTCTGTAGACCAATTGTACTAGAAATAATTTGAAACAGTTTAATAAAGAATGTTAAACTATATTTAAAACTGTAATTGAACTTCAACTTATATAAATTATCTGATTCCAGTGGCCAGTTGGAGCAGACAATCAACAAAGTTTTCATTTTGCAGCAACAGCACAAAAGGTTTCAATCACAATGAGTATCATGTCTGAGTCTGGTTCTGTGTTATCTGCTTTGTTTCGGAATGTGTTCAATACATTACGTTTTTTTAATTCATTATTACCATACAATACATAGATTTAAGAATAAATGAAACAAATAATACAACATTGACCTGTTTGAGCTTTACATCTTTACATTATTTATTTTTCTCAAGTCATTTACTTTTGGTGAGATAACTAAAGTTTAGTTCATTTTACCCTGGCTATGGACTGATTCATTATTAGTTGTTACAAAGCATACACAAGACGGCGGGTAGACAAACCAATATGGAAACAATTAGACAAACAAACATGAACTCGCAACAAATACCAGCGTGACAGCACAATTCATTCAGCTCAATTTAGTCCGAATTAGGGAGAGTCTCAGAGGAGGTAGGGAAATATCTGTTTAATACGAGTACCTTCTTACTCATATATACTTGTACAAGTGCTAAGAACGGAATCTGTTGAAGAGCAATAACAAATGTATTCTCAAATCAACAAACACGATGCTAATTTAGTGGTGCTTTGCTCGTCCCGTCTTTTTATTTATCCAGTACCCTGTCTTCCAACAACAGCCAAATTCAACAACTAATCAGTTATGAAACACAGCGCTATGCCACATTCCCGCATACCACGCTTCCCATTAATAATCGTTCTGTTTAGTTCCAAATCGATAAATGGTGTGAGGAAAAGAATATGTAGCACTTTGTGCTCCTTCTTCTCTGCCTGCGGCTCCCCGCAGGGGGGGAGTGTGGAGAATTCACACACTCCCTGCAGCAGTAGCAGGCAGATTTGAGCCGATGCCTGCTGTTAATTTAACCAGTTGACCACTGAGACCTCCAGAATTCGGCGATTTGTTTCAATACAAATCTATCACATTGCTCCTAATGCAGAAGCTTCACTTTACTGATGCTCTCTTTTAAGGTATCTCCGAATATTTGCTTTGTGTAGTTGTCCGGTAATTTAATTCCGAGAAACACACACAGAGGAAATCAGTCAAAGTCGATATCCTAGGTTATTTATTTGCCCCAAATATTCTCATTGTTTTTACATAAGCTGTGCTTGCTCTGTAGACACGTGCCCCAGCAGCAATCACAGGGCAAATTGGCCAGGACAACGTCCCCTTTTGACACCAATTTCCAGGTTATGAATTAAACCCCCAAATGTAAACGAGTAGAGAAACCAAAAAAAATATGCAGCCGCTCAGTTTCACAGGTAATTTTATGATACCGTCAATCACAGATTCTGGTAAGACAATGTCCAAATATAATTTTGAAATTACACTTACCAGTCTCTGAAGATCTTTTGGTATCCTGTCGTGACACCAATTAGCTTCACTCAGAGTCATCCCACATATTTGGGGAAGGTGTACGTGACCATCTGGAAGCAATGAATTATCTTTATCTGACTCTAGGGCCCTTGTGACCGAGAGTTGACCTGTCATTAAATTGGCACGGTCAGCCAGAGTTGACCGTTCCCACTCCTTAAGACAGATAACAGACTTCGGCTTGGTCATAAAACGTCAACAGGCTGAAAGGTCAAATATCTTAGGAGTAAGGAGAATTATTCTTTGACACTTAAGAATAAAGACAAAATTAATCCCTCACACTCAGTACTGAGTGTCCTGTCAGAGTGAGTAATGTCGGGGACTCAACTGCGTGCCCTCTCTCCTGCCTGTCGGCACTTAGAGAGCTGCCCTTTCCCCCCTCTTTGATCGTTTTAACAAGTGGGACTTTAGTCTCTACTTTTTATAAACGACAGGTAGCCTATTTAGCGTATACCTTCTTTCTCGTATGGAGAATATTCATTTTTTAAATGCTATATTCCCTGGGAATGTGATGCTCCATTTACACATGGTGAAATTGACATGGGTTATTAATTGAGTAGGTGTGTTTTTGTGCTTCTGGTAACGGACGGACCAGTGGGGCATAGACTACATCCTGCTTTGCCCTTAACCCAATAGCGATAGCCTTAGAGGGCGAAGCCTTATACGAAATAGTACTGGGGTTACGTAATGTAACCCAGCTATATGAGTATAGGCGCAGCCCTCTAAGGTTCGGGCCCCACTGGCTCTGCGAATAGCTGAAGAAAAGCTGTTTGTGTGGGAGCAGATTGTAGGGACTACTTCCTATTTATACGGAAGTGAGTCCGTAGGTGGGGCCCACGTCATAGGTGGGCGTGGATTAAATCTGTCAGTGCTGCACACGTGCAGAGGGATTACCCAATAGCGATAGCCTTAGAGGGCTGCGCCTATACTCACAGAAGCTGGGTTACAGTACGTAACCCCAGATCTTCTTTGTTTTGTTAACGGTAAATAAAGCATGGGATTTAACCTGGATTCCACAGTTTTAACACAATTATGAGAGAATGTTGGACTTCAGTGAAATCCATCTTCGGTTGAACTTCTCTTATTGCATTTTGAACTCAGTTGAACCTTTAGACATGGGCCTTTTGTTTTATTGCTTCTTTGGTCAGTGAGACGAGGCGTGTAAATCTGTCTGCGATGAAAGAGGAAGGCCTCCACTTTTATTAGTAAGACTAAATCACAGAAAACAAGCTGAGGAACTTAAATGAAATTGTATCACAGACAATTCCAAGACATACTAAGCTATTATAAAGGATCATCTTTGACCAGTAGTTACATTTGACAAGATATATCATTAAATAGTGTTCTGCCCATTTTGCTTTAACACTGATTAAACATGTTCAAGGATAATACAAAACACGTGTGACTGGTTTTTCAGTTTGAAACTATTAGAGCATTTCGTTTTGGGAATCTGAGCCTAGTAGTTCAACTCATGTTCACCACCCCAATTTATCTTTTTGTCTTGCTCTCATATTTTTGTATAATTAACTTCAAGGTGTGTTATTGGCAGGTAAACGCACGTGGGTGTACACATCTCCTTGATTGCAGACGAGACACACTATGGAGCTAATTTCCTGCAAAACCACACTGTGTTTGTTAGTGAATCATAAAGCACGTTTTGGCAGGAAATTAGCTCCATAACACACACACACACACACACACACACACACACACACACACACACACACACACACACACACACACACACACACACACACACACACACACACACACACACACACACACACACACACACACACACACACACACACACACACACACACACACACAATTAATATAATGATAATGACTGACACATTGCCAACACAATAAGAAATGCACCTTCTCTCACTCTCAAGCCTAGTCTGAATACAGCCACCAATACAAAAAAACTGATTTACAAGCTCGGCGAGTCGTCGTTAAACAAGCTGCGATGAGATAAAGCAGGCTCTGTAAATGTCAGCGCCTCTGTGTGAATAAGTAAACATTGAATCATTCTTCAGAGCCCAGCAGAGAAAACACATGTTATCTGACTGTGCACATAGGGGACTTTGTAGCCTTTATTTAACCAGGTGACTTTAAGATCCACAAACATTCCTCACATGCAAAGTAGAACATAATATCTGTGATAGTTTGGGGTAACGCGCTACAAAATAACACGTTTGTCCGTAACGCAGTAGTGTAAAGCGTAACTTGGTTCAGCAGGAATCACATTACAGTTACTGAGCATGAAATGATCTTGTTACTTTAAGGTCCAATATCTGCATAACGGGAGCTTGCGCTACACTCAAGACTTCATGGATGTCTGGACCAGTGTTATGCTGGGATGATAACTGTGCTAAAGAAAACATGATGTTCAAACAAAGAGCAGTAACAGGGGTCTTGCGTACAGTGTTGTCCTTATTAGATTAAGGATTTGTGCTGATCTGGGCATAAATGAGGTTTAACTTTATATTGTTATTTGTCATTTGATTTATGTTTCATCTCAGTTGATATTACAGAGTACAGTAATCAAAAAGTAATGTAACTAGAGTTACTACCCCAACACTAGTAATACAACAGGTTTTCCATCCAACTCATTTAAGATGAAGTTGTTATCTGTGATAAGTCACAATGTGGTTCTGGAAATAAACTGAAATCTAGGCAACAAAATCGAGCCGTAATCACAAAACAGCAAAACACTCTCCTAAAAGGGAAGTTCCCATTCATGACCTTCAGAGGGAAACATCAGTTCTATTTCGTCCCTACTGACCGCCAGAGGCGGTGCTTTAGCACTGGATATGTCCATCGCGCGCATGTGCAGCTCGAGTACCAATAACAACAAAGTCACCTGTGACCCACGTGACACCGGCTATATCAGCCGGTATTGTCAGAGGATCTGTTCCTTTTCATCTTCTCGCTGCGCGAGGGTACCGTGGCTACGTTTTCGTAGCCTACAGCGTTCAGGTTTGAACGTTTGATCTGAGGGATTTCTCTGCAAACAGCTGGCCGCGTGAAGCTTCGCGACTGACAGTCCGGGCTGCGGGTCGTTAGACGCGTCCTCCAGGAGCTGCGCCGGCTGTGCAGAGCCTCGACAGACAGGTTTGTGTCAGCTTGTTGCTGGTGATGGCTGTGTTTCCACACCCGCTCCCAGCCAAGTTGTCCTGATTACCGTCTTATTGTTTGTGGCTTAGACTTTCTGGTGACGACAGTGTTCCCGCTTCCTCTCCCATAAAGTTGCCCTTATGCTCTTTTGAAAGTTCTGCTTGTGGCGTTGTGCCTGAGCTATCATTAGCATTTGAGTCCCAGCTTTGGCTGCGTCCCTCATTCAATTTAGTATGGAAGCCCAGAGGGTCATACTTTAAACCCGTTTTTTCGTTTAGATGCAGAAAGTAAGGTAAGTACTTTCTATTTCTTAGAAGCTATTGGTCTTAACATTTGTGTTCTGACTTGGTCGCTTGATTGTTAGCAGCAGCCGCTTGGCTAACACCTTGCTGTTGAGCTTAACTATTAACTCAGGGCAGTGCTCCCGCTCCCGGTAGCATAGGGTTTGATTGCAGTAGCGCTAGATCGTTGTATTACTGCTCCTAGTACTAGACTCCTAGCACTAGGATGATATGCAGAGAACATCTTCACGGCGGGTGCTGTGTGCTCGGCATGTGCGGTTACTACTGTAACCAGGCACGGTTCAATGCGGGCTGTTCTCTTTCTTAGAAGCTAATTATCTGGTCTTAACATTGTGTTCTGACTTGGTTGCTTGATTGTTAGCAGCAGCCGCTTGGCTAACACCTTGCATGTACGGTTAAGCTTCATTATTTAACTCAGCCGGTGAGGGCAGTGCTCTCGCTGCCGCTCCCGGTAAGCGCATGGTATGGTTGCAGTAGCGCTATATCGTTGTATTTACTGCTCCTAGTACTAGACTCCTAGCACTAGGACGATATGCAGAGAACAATCTTCACTGTGTGTGCCGTGTGCTCTGTGTGTATGGCCATTAAGGAGGATTTCATCCTCCCAATATTATATTGTCTAGTGGGCAGCCGTTGGCTGACACTTTTAGGCACCGGCCACAGTTACTATTGTAACTAAGGTTCTAAGCCGTAAGTACTGGCCATAATTACTACTGTAACTACGGTTCCAAGCTGTGTAAGTACTGGCCATAGTTAATACTGTAACTACGGGGTTAAGCCGCAAGTACTGGCCATAGTTACTACTGTAACTACGGTTCCAAGCCGTGCACGTACTGGCCATAGGCAATTCCGTAACTACGGCTCTATGCTGTGTAAGTACTGGCCATAGTTACTACTGTAACTACGGTTCTAAACCATGTAAGTACTGGCCAGAGTTACTACTGTAACTACGGTTAGATGCCATGTGAGCCCTGGCCATGGTTACTGCTGTAACTAGGCACTGTGCTATTATCTTCTTTAGAAGCTAGTTATCCGGTCTTAAACATGTGTGTTATTTGACTTGATCTCGCTTGATCGTTAGCAGCAGCCGCTCGGCTAACGTCTTGCGTATACTGTTAAGCTTCTTTATTTTACCCAGCTAGGTGAAGGCAGTGCTCTCGCTCCCTCTCCCTCTACCGGTAATGCGGATGTAGCTACATCCCTTTTTCTGTTCGGCGAGTAGTAGCACCGCTCTACTCTTCCCGTTCAGCAGGTAGCTGGTGAAGGCTGTGTTCCCGCACCCGGTTACGCTGCATCTGGCGTTCGACTCTAACTTAACCAGTGAAGGCAGTTCTCGCCCCCACTCCTGGTAGACGCCAAACGGCCTCGTTTTTCCGTTAAGCAGGTAGCCGGTGAAGGCTGTGTTCCCGCATCCGCTCCCGGTTACACTGCATCTGGTATTCGTCTCTAACTCAACCAGTGAAGGCAGTTCTCGCCCCCGCTCCTGGTAGACGCCAAACTGCCTTGTTTTTCTGTTAAGCAGGTAGCTGGTGAAGGCTGTGTTCCCGCACCCGCTCCCGGTTACACTGCATCTGGCATTCGTCTCTAACTCAACCAGTGAAGGCAGTTCTCGCCCCCGCTCCTGGTAGACGCCAAACTGCCTTGTTTTTCTGTTAAGCAGGTAGCTGGTGAAGGCTGTGTTCCCGCACCCGCTCCCGGTTACACTGCATCTGGCATTCGTCTCTAACTCAACCAGTGAAGGCAGTTCTCGCCCCCGCTCCTGGTAGACACCAAACTGCCTTGTTTTTCTGTTAAGCAGGTAGCTGGTGAAGGCTGTGTTCCCGCACCCGCTCCCGGTTACGCTGCATTTGGCATTCGTCTCTAACTCAACCAGTGAAGGCAGTGTTCTCGCCCCCGCTCCTGGTAGACGCTAAACTGCCTTGTTTATTCTGTTAAGCAGGTAGCTGGTGAAGGCTGTGTTCCCGCACCCGCTCCCGGTTACGCTGCATCTGGCATTCGTCTTAATTTAACCAGTGAAGGCAGTGTTCTCGCCCCCGCTCCTGGTAGACGCTAAACTGCCTGGTTCCGTTAAGCAGGTAGCTGGTGAAGGCTGTGTTCCCGCACCCGCTCCCGGTTACGCTGCATCTGGCACTCGCCTCTAGCTCAGCCAGTGAAGGCAGTGTTCTCGCCCCCGCTCTTGGTAAACTGCCTTATTTACTAATCCAGCTAGGTGAAGGCAGTGATCTCGCTCCCGCTCCCTCTGCCGGTAACGTGGGTGTAATTACATCCCTATTTCTGTTGGGCGAGTAGCGGCGCGGCTCTACTCTTTCTGTTAAGCAGGTAGCTGGTGAAGGCTGTGTTCCCGCACCCGCTCCCGGTTACGCTGCATCTGGCATTCGTCTCTAATTCAACCAGTGAAGGTAGTGTTCCCGCCCCCGCTCCTGGTAGACGCGGAACTTCCCTGTTTTTCAGTTAAGCAGGTAGCGGGTGAAGGCTGTGTTCCCGCACCCGCTCCCGGTTATGCTGCATCTGGCATTCGTCTCTAACTCAGCCGGCAGTGTTCTCGCCCCCGCTCCTGGTAGACGCTGAACTGCCATGTTTATTAATCCAGCCAGGTGAAGGCAGTGCTCTCGCTCCCGCTCCCTCTGCCGGTAACGTGGGTGTAATTACATCCCTCTTTCTGTTCGGCGAGTAGCAGCAACGCTCTACTTTTTCCATTAAGCAGGTAGCTGGTGAAGGCTGTGTTCCCTCACCCGCTCCCGGCTATGCTGCATCTGGCTACCTACAGAATGGTTAATTCATGTAGCGCCTGTAGGGTTTCTCTTGAGCCCGAGGACGGCCACGACTTCTTCTGGCGGTCAGTGGGGACGAAATTCGAGCATCTGAGGGAGGTTCTCACGGTAAACGCCTGCATGAGCTGTAGCTGCATGCCTCGGGTGCTCAGAGTGGCTCGAATCACTGAGGTGGAACGTCTGGCAGCAGCCAACAGACACCTCTCCTTGTCACGTCCTCCTCCAGATCAATTCGGCCGTTCCCGGCGACTTGAGGGAGCGATGGCTGTGTGCTCCCCCCAATAGAAGAAGGACTAGAAACAGGCTGTCCTCTAAAGTGGATCGGCTAGCTGCCGATAGGGGCATGATGAAGTCGCCTCTTCAGCCTGGGCCCGGTGTAGGGGCTCCTTCGGTTGGGGGGTGAGTGTCACGATCTGTCTTTATGGTGTTTTGTCTTGTCTATATCTGTTTTTGGTTTTCTGTCTGCGTTGTGTTTTGTCTTGTTTAGATCTGTCTGTGGTTCCCTGTCAGTTTCCCTGGTGTGTCTGATTACCCGATTGTGTTCACCTGTGGCCCCTGTGTTTTCTCCTCCCTCCTCACCTGTGTCTTGTTTGTGTGATTAGTCTTGTGTGTATTTAAGTTCTGGTTTTTCTGTCTGTCTTTGTCGGTTCGTCTTGTGTATTGGCTTGTCCTCGGTGAGTGTTCTGTGCTGTCATTGTCATTTTTAGCCTTGAAATAAAGGAATTGCACGTTAATCTGCATTTGGGTCCTACCTGCTTCACACATCGTAAAAATTTGTATACGTGGAAAGGCGCCTCATCTAGACGGGGTAGAGAGGCTGCATTGAAGGAGGCACGTCAGGAGGTTGCTCGCAAGCCCTGGCTCTGGAGCTTGTTGCCCGAGTGGCTTAGGGTTTTTTCACGTAGCCCCGAGTGCCAGTCTTCATTTTCTGACCCTTTCTTGGGGTCTGGTCTGGCGTTTGGAGGTCCACGAAGCCTCCAAAAGACTCCTATGAGACGCAAGGCCAGGGTTCCAGCCCCAGTTCCGGCTCCAGAACCGGCCTACAAGGCCATGGATCCATGCACCAGTACCGTCCCACGCAGCCATGCTTCCATTCTCCATTACCTGGCTTACACAGCCAGGGTCCAGGCTTCCGCTCCGCACCCAGCAGCAATGGTTCCGACTCCAGAACCGGTCCCCGCAGCCATGGTTCCGGCTCCAGAACCGGCCCATGCAGCCATGGTCCCTGCTACAGAACCGGCCCACACAGCCATGGTCCTAGCCCTAGTCATGGCCCCAACAGCCATGGCTCCGGCCCCAGCAGCCATGGTTCCGGCTTCAGTACCGGCCCCAGTAGCCATGGTCCCAACTCCAGTTTCTGCTCCAGGACTGGCTCTCCGGCCGACGCCAGCTCCCGTGTCCTGTCGGCGTACCGGCCGACTCCAGCACCTCGTCTCCTGTTGGCCCTCCAGCCGATGCCAGCTCCCCGAGTCCTGTCGGCGTACCGGCCAACGCCAGCTCCCCGAGGCTTGTCGGCGTACCGACCGACTCCAGCACCTCGTCTCCTGCTGGCTCCCCAGCCGACGCCAGCTCCCCGAGTCTTGTCGGCGTACCGGCCGACTCCAGCACCTCGTCTCCTGCTGGCTCTCCAGCCGACGCCAGCTCCCCGTGTCCTGTCGGCGTACCGACCGACACAAGTTCCTTCTCAAGACCCTTCTCAAGACCCATGTCAAGTCCCCTCTCGACTTCCCTCTCAAGTCCCCTCTCAAGCTACCTCTCGAGTTCCCTCTCAAGTCCCCTCTCGAGTTCCCTCTCAAGTCTCCTCTCGAGTTCCCTCTCAGGTCCCCTCTCGAGTCTCCTCTCGACTTCCCTCTCAGGTCCCCTCTCGAGTCTCCTCTCGAGTTCCCTCTCGAGTTCCCTCTCAAGTCCCCTCTCGAGTTCCCTCTCAGGTCCCATCTCGAGTCTCTTTTCGAGTCCTCTCTCGAGTTCCCTCTCAAGTCTCCTCTCGAGTCCCCTCTCAAGTCTCCTCTCGAGTTCCCTCTCAGGTCCCCTCTCGAGTCTCTTCTCGAGTCCCCTCTCAAGTCTCCTCTCGAGTTCCCTCTCGAGTCCCCTCTCGAGTCTCCTCTCGAGTCTCCTCTCGAGTCTCCTCTCGAGACACCTCTCGAGATCCCTCTCAAGTCAACTGTCAAATTTCCTCTCGAGTTCCCTCTCGAGCCCTCTCTCGAGTCCCAACTCCATGTCCTGTGCCGTTGGAGGTCCCGCCGACTACTCTCCTGCCGGGGGTCCTGCCAACCCTAAGTCCTGTGCCGTTGGAGGCCCCGCCGACTACTCTCCTGCCGGGGGTCCTGCCAACCCTGTGTCATGTGCCGTTGGAGGTCCCGCCGACTACTCTCCTGCCGGGGGTCCTGCCAACCCTAAGTCCTGTGCCGTTGGAGGCCCCGCCGACTACTCTCCTACCGGGGGTCCTGCCAACCCTGTGTCCTGTGCCGTTGGAGGCCCCGCCGACTACTCTCCTGCCGGGGGTCCTGCCAACCCTGTGTCCTGTCCCGTTGGAGGCCCCGCCGACTACTCTCCTCCCGGGGGTCCTGCCAACCTTGTGTCCTGTCCCGTTGGAGGCCCCGCCGACTACTCTTCTGCCGGGGGTCCTGCCGGCCCTGTGTCCTGTGCCGTTGGGGGTCCCACCGACTACTCTTCTGCCGGGGGCCCTGCCAGCCCCGTGTCCTGTTTCGTTGGAGGCCTCAACATCACCTGTTTCGCTGGGGGTGCTGCCAACTCCTTGTCCTCTTCCGTGGGGGATCTTGCCGACACCTGTCCCACCGGCTCCGGTTCCTGTCCGGTCAACACTGGCTCCTGCCCGGTCCCCTGAGAGCTGTGGTCTTCGCCCATCCTCGAACTCTGCCTTGCCCCCGGGCCGTCCGCCCGAGACCCCCTTTTTGAACTCTGCTTTGCCCCCGGGCCGTCCGCCCGAGATCCCTTCCTGGTCCTCTGCTTTGCCCCCGGGCCGTCCGCCCGAGATCCCTTCCTGGTCCTCTGCTGTGACCCTGGGTTGTCATCCCAGACCCGTCCTCCGGACCCCCTCCACCCACCCTGGTGGCCCTAGCTTTGTGTCCCTCCTCCGGACCCCCTCCACCCACCCTGCTTGAGGTTTTGGATTTTTGTGGGGGGGTTTTTAGGACGTCTGGAATCCGTCCCTTGAGGGGGGGGTTCTGTCACGATCTGTCTTTATGGTGTTTTGTCTTGTCTATATCTGTTTTTGGTTTTCTGTCTGCGTTGTGTTTTGTCTTGTTTAGATCTGTCTGTGGTTCTCTGTCAGTTTCCCTGGTGTGTCTGATTACCCGATTGTGTTCACCTGTGGCCCCTGTGTTTTCTCCTCCCTCCTCACCTGTGTCTTGTTTGTGTGATTAGTCTTGTGTGTATTTAAGTTCTGGTTTTTCTGTCTGTCTTTGTCGGTTCGTCTTGTGTATTGGCTTGTCCTCGGTGAGTGTTCTGTGCTGTCATTGTCATTTTTAGCCTTGAAATAAAGGAATTGCACGTTAATCTGCATTTGGGTCCTACCTGCTTCACACATCGTAACAGTGAGCTGTTTAGATCAGCTGCCCTGGAGGCACTGGAGCGTGCCGCCCAAGCTAGGCAGACCAGGCAGCAGCACTCGGGTCCTCGCAGACCTGTGCCCACTCCCAGCAGGCCCAGGGGCCGCTCTAGCAGCCGCACTCAGCTGCCGGATTACAGGGGTGGTCTGCAGAGGTCTTAGCGGCCCACTCAACCGCCTCCCAATGACTTTCGTGCCCCATGTCGCCCGCCTTCTAGGCGGCCTCGTGCCCCAGAGCCTTACCGGAACCCCCCAGGAGGCTCCAGGGTCCGGGGGGCTGGGCTCTGAAATCCTGGGGGTGGTCGGCGGCTGCTTTCCCAGCAGCAGCTCAGTTTCTGGGCAGTCTGTACTTCCGTCCCTTGGGTGGTTTTCACCTTAACCCAGGGGTACGGACCGCAGCTCCGGCCCCTAGCCTTCGGCTGGGACTAATTGACAGTCGTCAGCGATCCGGCAGGGGCCCTACCTCTGGGCCAAGAGTTGTCCGTCCTTTTGTCCAAGGACGCAATCAACCCAGTAAGACCCTCTGCTTAGCCAGGGGGTTCTACTCGGCATACTTTCTCGTGAGCAAGAAAGTCGGCGGATTTTTCCCGATCTTGGACCTCAGAGGAATCAACAGATTCCTGAAGGTGCTGCCATTCTATATGCTGACTACTGCATACGCACAGGTGGAGTGGTTCCCAACCGAGGGATACCTACTTCCACGTGGGCCGGGAAAGAGGGTGCCTTATATTCAGTTCCTCCGGCCCTTGGGCAGACTGGCAGCTGCCTCGGCCGCTGGGCCCTTAGGCCCGCTGTCGTTGTGCCCCATGCAGATGTGGCTGAACAGCCTTCACTTGGACGCCAAGTGGCACAGGCACAGTGAAGTCAGGGTGTCGCAGCATTGCTCCACTCTCCGTCACGCTGGAGGGGCAGGGCCTATCTCCTGGTAGGCGTGCCCATGGGCGCCATCCCATCCCGCCAGGAGACCATCACCATAGGTGCATGTCTCTCAGGGTGGGGTGCAGTGCAGCAGGGCAGGACCGTTCAGGGTCAGTGGTCTGCCCAGCAGAGTGCGCGTCGGGTCAACGTGCTAGAGCTTCGGGCCGTGCAGCTTGCACTCAGGCACTTTCTACCCCAACTGGGGGGAAAGAATGTGCGTGTTCCTTGGGGACAGCATGTACATTGTTGCTTAGATAACAGTCCCTTCTAGATAGTGGACGTTCTCACTCCACTCTGAATTTATGTGGCTGCGATTCTGCCCGACATGTTCGGGTCGACGGCGCCACGGCGGGGTGCCACAGGTCAGTGTCCCTCTTTATGAGAGGGGCTTTACGGCAGCGTCCCCCTTGCACCCCGAGGGCTCCGGCTTGGGACCTGCCCTTGCTGCCGGATGCCCGATCATCTCCTCCCTTCGAGCCCCTGGCCCAGGTGGGGCTTAGGTGGCTGCCCACGAAGGCAGCATTTCTGCTT
The DNA here is from genome assembly GCF_902827115.2 of Pseudochaenichthys georgianus. Taxonomy (NCBI): domain Eukaryota; kingdom Metazoa; phylum Chordata; class Actinopteri; order Perciformes; family Channichthyidae; genus Pseudochaenichthys; species Pseudochaenichthys georgianus. The sequence continues at coordinate 9,563,419 of NC_047508.1, forward strand.
GCCATAGCCTCAGGGAAGTGAGTCGGGGAGTTGCATGTCCTCTCCATAAACAATACATGCCCGAGGTGAGACTCTCAGGCGTTGCCCTTTGGGCAAATGTGGCATTCCCGCCCGGGGTCCTTCCACAAACTCACTTCAATCAGCCTGCCCAGCTGGCACGCTTTGACATTCAGGAGTACGGCACATCGAAGTTGCTGTGCCCGGGGGGTGCCCAAAGGGCGTATATCAAGGCTACTGCCTGTATACGGCAGGAGGAGCAACTCTTGAGTTTGCCCTGGCGGCACTAAAGGAGGTTAGGCCCTCTAACCAGTGGCTTCCCCACTGGGTTGTCGATACCATCTCACAGGCTTACGGGGCCAGTGGCCGCCCCCTGCCATCAGGCTGAGATGCCACTCTACAAGGAGCATCTCAACATATTGGGCTGCCCTAGAGGGTTGCCCCTGGAGACCATCTGCACCGCGGCGTCGTGGGCGTCTTCTGGCACATTCTCCAGTTGTCATCAGGTCAATGTCGCCACTCCCCATTCTTTGGGCGTGGTCTTTTTGCCGAGGTCCGCTGCTTCCAGTGGTGAGCAAGGGCTTGGATTCTTCATGACATTGTTGGTATAAGTCATCCAGTGCTAAAGCACCGCCTCTGGCGGTCAGTAGGGACGAAATAGAACGATAGTTACGGCTGTAACTACGGTTCTATGAGTCCCGGATGACCGCCAGAGTTCCCTGTCACTCAGAATTCTTGTATGCTCGCGAGAAGATTCGGGGAACAGATCCTCTGACAATACCGGCTGATATAGCCGGTGTCACGTGGGTCACAGGTGACTTTGTTGTTATTGGTACTCGAGCTGCGCATGCGCGCGATGGACATATCCAGTGCTAAAGCACCGCCTCTGGCGGTCATCCGGGACTCATAGACCGTAGTTACAGCCGTAACTATCGTTCTATGAGATTAAAATAACCGTTGTTGTAGTGGAGAGTTAGAGATAACTCAGTGTTGGCACTAGTTTTGTGTATATCACTAGGTTCATCCAGGTGTGTCGGCCAGAACACCACTTAATAGGTATCAACTCTGTATAATAAGATAATATATATATATCAATAACTATAACTTTGGGGCCTTTTCTACAGTTGTTAACGTTGTGAATTGAAACACTGTTCTTGGTTGGTTAGCCTGTTAAGCCCCGAGCCTGTTTTTCAGGTCTCAGGCTCGAAAATGACATTCCCAGAACAAATAACCATATCTTCCCTTCTAAAAGGGTTAAATTAATAATCTTTTTTCTCAAAGCAAGGTTACATCTGTGAATTGTATGTAGCAGTGTCAGAATCAATATAGATGTTTTTATTTTAAAGTAAATTCAGATTGAACACAGTAAAAAAATGTAGATTATTGTGTCCGTCCAAAAAAAAAAATTACTTATAGTGAAAACCACCCTTGAATGATGGGATGGTAGACTAAAAGCTTTAGGAATCCAAACTACAACATATATTAAGTATCCTGTATCAAGATTGATGCAAAACAAGTGCAAAAAAAGAACACTTCTGGGGTCATTTGGGTGGATTTTCCATATCTCTCGCCCCCCTTGGTCGATTTTGATGATTGACATCTCTTTCTAACCGTCAGAGCCAATGGAATCGAGGGGAACTCCCACATACACACACACATTACCAAATAAGGAGTGAGAGTGACGCATAGCCAAAACCGGAAGCTGCGATAACTCTGGTGGCTACCATTAGCAGCTAACTTACTCTCCGATCTTTACATAAAAATGGAATTATGGATTATAAATAATTTTTTCAAAGCTACAGTCACATTATCAACCTATGGATTAGCCGATTCAGCCGTGTTTTCTCTCGTTTTAATGCCATTGAACACGTCGTTTGATCAGATTGACAGCTACGGTGAGATGATCTCCTGTAAAAGCTCCGTAAAGGTACGTGTTGTGATGTCTGTGTTCACTTCCCCTGTCGCGAGTTCGGATCGCTCAGTGATGATACTATAGAGTGACAACGTTTGAATTGTGCAACGAATTACACATATGATGTTTGTCAATTTAAAAGATAATTTTGCAAGTCAAAAAAAGAAAAATGTGTCGTAAAACTGTGAAGTAACACATTCTTTTGTGTGAAGCACTCAATGAACTACAACTCACACAATTCAAACGGGATCGAAAGATAAGTTTTCTCTCTCCATTGACTTCAATACATAATTTTTCAGAAATAAGGTCCCATGGGGCGGAAGTAGATGGGCGTGACTTCGCCACTCTATACCTATATAATCTGTGGAACCACAGCTTTAATTGGATATCTTGTATGTGCAGTTACGATAAGTAATAAGGGTATCTTTATCTTGAGTTCTGTGCCAAAGTGCGTTAGCATGTTTTCGCTCAGGGGTCATTTAGATGCTTCTTATGAGACTTGTGTTTTGGTAAAAATGGTTTGTATCGTCAGTTAGCTCAGATTCTTCCCGTTAATCTGGTATAACACATGAATAGGTTCTTAAATATTAAGATGCCCTGAGACACAGTGTCGTGAAAAAAAAAAGAAAAGACCCGCCGAAGGGGTCTTTGGGGCTTAACAGTCACAGCACATGTTCTGTATTTTAACTGTTTCTAAAGATTAAAACAAGTGTTATAATTAACACTGCACCATACTGAAAACTGCACTCACAATAAAATATGTATAAGAAGATCCTATATCCGTGAGTACGGGTCTGTTGTAATAAGTGCTTTACACGCAATACATTATTTAAGTTTTGAAGCTGCGAGCACTTTCTTCCCATATTACCATACTGTACTTACAATATTGCCAACAGGCACATTTAACAGTAAATCAAAGTCAGTTAACTTAAAGGAGGATAATGCTGATCATGCTTCCATTGTGTCTCATTACCATTTTGCTAACAAGTTTAACCCACAATGCCTATATTAATAGGAGTGTGTTGCTTTTGTCCTGTTCAATTGATAATGTGTTAGATTACAACAATGTTTTCTGCTACACACTTTTCTAAGAGTTATAAAAGTGCTGGGATGACTTGGAGTCATCCCATTTCCCAGTAACTATCCCCTATGTTTCCCTCACTACAGATAAAGGCTGTGTGAGAGGAATCCTGACTGCAGCACAACAAACAGTATGTATCCACAAAACAGGGAACACAGACAGGTGTGAGCCCTGATTTTCACTTCCCTATATAAACACACACACACACACACACACACACACACACACACACACACACACACACACACACACACACGCTGAAACATCCCCATATGAGTTATTTGCACAGTCCTTGGAACATACTGAGGACACATGTGCATGCCAACAAGCACAATCTGGGCTAAATTAGTCTCTGTTTATTTGTGCTGGTCTTTCTCTATTGTTTGTGAGGTTTGAAGAAGCACAAAGGAAGATGTGAAACTCACACACACACACACACACACACACACACACACACACACACACACACACACACACACACACACACACACACACACACACACACACACACACACACACACACACACACGCACGCACGCACGCACACAAATATGATTTGAATACTTGCATTCATTGGAAATATTGAAGGACAAAGAAGTTGGATTAGTAGAGGAGAAAAAAATAGCAAATATTTTCAGGAAAAACTGAAAAAATGAAATGGGAAAAAGAGTATGATGAAAAAGAGAAGGTTTAAGAATTGTAAAAACACTAAATGTCTGTTGCTATAGCAATAACACGGTATGATAATCTCATGGTCCACATCTGTGTGTTTATCTTTGCTTATGTGTAGCAATAACGTTGATTTAAAACCTTAATAATCACAGCCTGGGTAATTGCTAATCTTTTTGGTTGTCAATATCCCTGCCCACCTTATCACCTCATTTATTGTCACCCCACAGCTTCAGTCACGACCAGACGTTCAGGCTGAGAGGCAGACAGCATGAGGCCGAGGATTGACGCAAGGAGGCTGAGTCACAAATAAATTTGTTTATGTGTGTTTGTGTGTCCATGCTGAGGGGCACAGGTGCAGGTCAGACATCTGTGTTACAGTTTTTATTAGAGTAAACACCTTTAGTTTTAGAGAAGATTTGTCCATGTTCCTTTTTGGCTCACAGAGTACCTGTGTTAGCAGTTAAATTGTCCTGAACTAACTTGATAGAAGAAGATAGAATCGGAGGGATGAAACCCTCTTTAATGGTCACACACAGTGAAATTTGTTCTCTGCATTTAACCCATCCTAGTACTAGGTGCATTGGGCAGATATTGGACAGGGAGCAATGGGAGTGAGGAGGGAAGGGGGATGTCCGGTGCCTTGCTCAAGGGCACCACGACAGGGCCCAGGAGGTGAACTGGGACCTCTCCAAGTAGCAGTCCACACTCCATATTTAGGTCTGGTCGGGGACTTGAACCGGCAACCCTACGGCTCATAGTCCAAGCCCCTACTTTTTTTTTTTTTATCTTTTATTATCAAAAATAGACATTTAACATCTCATCACAACTACATAAAGCATTGCTCATAATACACACATTCAATATTTCATAGCACTATCTTAAGGGTAGTGTGCCTTAACTTTTCTGCTCAAAGTGGAAGAACAAAGCTCCCTCCTCCTCCATCTCAACTAGCCTGCTACCATCCACAAAATCCTCGCAAAATGTGTCCTTCTCCACATGTATTAGCACAAGGTTAATGTCCCTTTTTACTGTCCTCTTCATTATATGCCACACATCTGACATTTTACCCTCGAAATGGGCAATGTTCCTCCTTATTTGGACCGCACGCCTTGCATGGCTCAGAACATAATTTAAGAGATTCACATTGCATTCATCCTTCTTCTCAATCACACCAAACAGCCACAGCTCCTTCCAGTCCATTTCTCTCACATACCGTTCATTCCAACATCTACCAATTAACTCTTTCATCCTTCCAAAAAAAACACCAAGCTCTTTACTTTCAACAAACTCATGCGAACACGTTTCTACCTGCTCCTTACACACATCACACTCTCTCCCAACAGTTGCATCAAAATGACTAATGATCAGGTTGTTAAACACCCTATTATGCCTCAACAAAAAATCAAAATGATCACATTCAATACTGTTCCACTTAATTTTCACATTCTCCCACATTCTCCTGCCAGTCATACCGTTCACAACACTCGTCCACACCTTTTCTGATGCAGGTCTTCTAATCACATCCCCTTTTAACCATTTATACATATTTTTTGTTTTCACATTTTCTATTTTTACATTGACATCCTCTTTCCCCACATATAGATCAACCACACTCTCCTTTCCTTTAACACTCTCATTCTCAATCATTGTTAACCATTCACTCGGCATTCCTTCTTTGATTTCTCCCATCATTCGTTCAGTTGTCCCTAAATACATCACTCCATCTATTTCCCTAACCTCATCCACTATCACCTGTGCCCTCATAAAGCCTGGTACATACTCTAACACTACATCCTTGACCCTCCTAATCCACTATCACCTGTGCCCTCATAAATCCTGGTACATACTCTAAAACTACATCCTTGACCCTCCTAATCCCTGCTCTCCACATTGGCAGATTGAACAAGGAACACTCATGAGTGATCCTAGGGTTTAGGAAGATCGGCTGCTCCCACACCTGCTGCACGTTCACACACTCATACCTGACATGCTTCAAAAACTCGCCCCAAGCACTCATCACCTCCCTTTGATAAGCACTCATACCATTCAACATCCCCTTTTTCAGCACCATAAAAATAGCACTATCACCACATCCTCCACATTTATTTATTTGTTCTTTTAAGAACATTTTCCATATCTGGTCCTCCTTATTTCCAATGTAGCGAACCATCATTTTAATTCTAATTGCTTTTATTTTCCTTCTTAAATTTATCAGCTTTAACCCTCCATCCCTACACTCATTTTCTAACACTTCTCTAGCTATCTTTACCCCCCTCCCACCCCATATAAACTCACTAACTATCTTATCTATTTCATTCACTACACTATCCGGCACATCTAAAACTGTCATTATATATAGTGCCCTACTCATAATTAACTCATTCACTACTACTATCTTCCCCCTCAACTTAAGCCCCCTCATCTTCCAAAACCTCAACGTCTTCACTAAACCATTCACTAACTCAACATACTGTCTGTCCCTACCCTCCACATCTTTCATTCCCAAATTGATCCCCAACACCCTAAAATAATCCTTATTTTCTTTCAACCCTATATCACAACTCCTATCCCTCACCTGTCCTATATACATAATCTCTGACTTTTCTATATTCACCCTAGCTCCTGATGCCCTACCGTACAAACTAACTGTCTTCAACACTTCCCTAACACTTTCCCTATCTTTAACTGTAATGGTGGTGTCATCCGCATACTGATAAACTAAACTAACCCCCCCTCCTGGCACCTCCACTCCTTTTATATACCTGTTTTGCCTCAGCAGCGTCGCAAGGGGCTCGGCTGACAGCGCATATAGCATTGCTGAGAGAGGGCATCCTTGCCGGACAGACCTCCCTAGCTTAAACACATTGGTTACCACCCCATTGATCTTAACACAACTGACTGCACTACTATAAACCTCCTTACCCACCCTATTAGTCTTTTCCCAAACCCTGCCTTCTCTAACACTCTATACAAGAAACCATGACTAACCCTATCAAAAGCTTTATTTAAATCTAAACTAACTACTATCCCACCCTTACCCTCCTTCATGTGACTAATTGTGTCCCTAATACTACTAATAGTGTCACAAATATCTCTCCCTGGAATACTATACGCTTGTGTGCTCCCCACTACTGATTTTATAACCCTCTTAATTCTATTTGCTAACACCCGTGCTAGCACCTTATAATCCGTGTTTAACATACTAAGTGGCCTATAGTTTTCTAACTTCTCCCTATTCCCTTTCTTAAACAATATACTAATTATCCCTGTTGATATGCCTGCCAGCAATTCGTCCCTCTCCTCCAAGCTCTTGTACAGTTTCAGGAGTATTGGTGCCAACCCCTCCCTAAACTCTACATCGAATTCAGACGTCAGACCATCTACCCCTGGACTCTTATTCCTACCCAACCCTGCTATAGCTAACTCTATCTCCCCTAATCCTATCTCCCCCTCGCACATGTCCCTACCTTCATCACTCAATCTAGCTTCCATACTATCTATCACCTGTTCTAAGCTCTCCCTATCAATCTCCTCAGCCTCAAATAACTCCCTATAAAATTCCTCAACTCTCTCAGCAATCCCTACAAAATCTGATATTATTTCTCCTCCCTTTCCTTCAACCCTCTCTATATTATTCTTCCTCTGCTTTACTTTCTCTAGCGCCAAAAAAAAACCTGTACTCTTCTCTCCCTCAACTGCATACCTAGCCCTACTTCTTATGATATCACCTCGACACTTTCTCTTCTCTATCTCCCCCAACTCATCCTTCAACCGACTATACTCATCTAGATCTCTCCCTATTTCTATATCTACCTTTTTAGCTTCCACCTTTAACTCTTCCCTAACCCTTTTCTCTTTCTCCCTTTCTGTTTTATTCCTATTTTTACAACACCCTATACTTATCCCTTTTATTTCATTTTTAAACCCCTCCCAACACACTCCCACATCCTCACCATTCAAACCTCCCCTTTTTACCATACATTCTCTCACTTTAACCTGATATCCATCATCCTTCAGCAGACAGGCATTTAAGCACCACACTCCCCCCCCCCTTCCTTTTCTCACTGTTCCAATGCAGAAACTCAATATGTTATGATCACTCATGGCAGTATCCCTATATTCAATTCCGCCAATTTTCTCCCCTAAATTACTCCACACTAAATCTATTCTACTCTGTTTCAATATCCCTCCCACCACTTGATTCCTAGAAAACACCCGCTCCCTACTATTCCTTTCCCTCCACACATCCAACAGCCCATTTGTCCCCATTATTGTTTTGAGTGCACCACGTGATGAATCACTATTAAAACCCATATTCACAGACACATCCAGCTTCGAACACCACACATTGAAATCACCTACAATCATACATTTTCCCCCCACATTTATCCTTCAACCCTTCAAAAAACTCCCTCCTCCTCCTTGTCTCATTCGGTGCATAAACGTTTACTAAATGAAATGTTTCCCCCATACATTCAAACATTATCCCAACCATTCTCCCAACACCATCATCCTCACATTTCCTTATATTCGTTACCACCCCTGTTTTAATTAATATTGCCACCCCTCTAGCACCCACACTCCCATTATTTACATACATTTCTCCCATCCATTCTTTCCTTACATCCTCCACACACCTTTCATCCCAATGTGTCTCTTGCAAGCAGATAATGTCTGAGTCACATGTCATTAAGGCCTTCTCTCTCCTGTCCTTGGACCTCAGCCCATTTCCATTGAAAGAGGAAATTGTCACCATTACAAGTGTTATGAAAGTTATTATTGTTTTCATTCTATTTATTTTTTGTCCGAACACTTTGCAACTTCTCCTGTCACTTTCACCCGTCTTTTCTCCACCGCTTTCTCCTTATCGGCTTTCCTCTTTGCATTCAGCCTGCTGGATTCTCTCCTCATCCCTCTTCTCTTTAACCCAGCTTTCACCTCACCAAAGATCTTCTCCTCTATGGGTCCCATCATCTTCCCCTCCTCTTCCTCAGACTCGTTCTCATCGTCATCTCCTCCCTCCTCCATGTCTGACACAACCGAGCCAACCTCCATTCCCTCAGCCGTCTGTCCTCCGCCTCCTTCTCCTTCTCCTCCTCTCCTTCCCACCGACAGCTCCTCCTCCAGCCTCAGGATCAGGTTCACCTTCAACGTCCGCTTCAGCCTCGGTATCAGTTTCTGCCCCCAGAATAACATCCACCACAGCCTCTACTTCAGTCTCAGCCAAACCTTCACCACTCCTCTCATTCTGTCCATCATCCGCAGCAGCCGGAACAGCATTAGTATTGGCTTTGCTACTACACATATTTCCTTCTTCTGCTTTCCCCTTCTTCCTCCTTTCGTCTCCTCCACCATCCATGGCATCCACGTCAGCTGCTCTCTTTGCAGCAGCCGCCACAAACACCGCCGCGACAGCAGCCACAGTTTCCTCGTTGATCCTGCTCCCAGCCTTATCACTTATATCCTCTTCTTCACTCTCTTCCTGACTTCCACCTTCCTCTTCCTCCATTCCATTCTCCGCTGTGTTTTCCGCCTTGGCACTTTCTCTCCCCCTGGCTCCGCTCGCCCCCTCCTCCCGACTCACACAGTCCCGAGCATAGTGTCCCTGCTTTGCACATTTATGGCATCTAAACTCCGGGCATTCTTTGTATAAATGCCCTGGCCTTATGCACATCCTGCAGACCGGTACCTGCTTGTCGTGGATTACCCTGAAGTATTCCGGCCCCTCTAGAGTCTCGAACCGTGTGGAGTACGGAAGTGACTGCACTTCCTTATTAAATTCCACTCTCAGAAACCTCGTCCCATCAACCACATCAGTGCCAGGCCACATTCTTCTCTTGATTGCCGAGACAGGTAGAACCCCCCACATTGCCAATCTGCCTTTAATTGTGGTGTCCAATATATACGAAGGTATATGTAGGAATGACACCGTTAGTTCCTTTGCCATGCAGTCTCTGCCCCGCACCATAGCCCCATTGATTCTTATTCCATCCAACAGTTTATTTTTCCCTTTTTCTTCAACCATTGTCACTTCATATAGCCCATCTCCTTTTACCCGACATCCCATCACAACCCCACATTCTTTCTTAACTCCTTTTAGCAGATCCATCACAGTTACCACTGCTTTTCCACCCTCAACCGCCACCACCACCGTCAGTTCCTTTTTATATTTCTCCTCCTCCACAATCAACTCAAACTCCTCTCTCACCTCCTTTTGTTTTCCTACTCCTGTTTTTCCTTTTTGTCCATTCGCATTTTCGTTGTCATTTTCCTTTCCTTTTCCATTCACATATGTCCCGTCCTTCTCCGCACTCTGCTGTAATGAGCCAATGTCCGTGATCCGTGACGCAGTTGATAAATCCATTCCCGTTTTCTTTGCCAGTTTATCCATCCGATCGAAAAAACACACAGTTCGGGGGAAACCCCCAGCCAGCAAGGCTGTTGGGGGGGACTCGGAACAAAAAAACCCACAACTATAAGTTTGACGAAACAAAGAAATCCACAAAACAAACAATTCACTTCTTTCCTCCTGAGCCCAAAGTCACGCACGTCCTCTCACAGTCCAAGCCCCTACTGACTGAGCCACTGCCGATCAAGCAGAATCAAACTAGATTTGTATTCAAAGCCATTCATCCAATGTCATGACAAAACAGTCTTGTGTTGTCCAGTCAAAATCAAGATCAACATAACCAGCGAAATCATTACAATAAAGATATGGTACAAGCCAAAACTGAAACCCAGTTCTGTCCAGGCAAGTCAATTCAAGTCAGTCAATTCAAGTCAGTCAAGTCAAGACAGTTAAGTCAAGTCAACTTAGTCAAGTCATGTCCATTTAAATAGAGTGGCGAAGTCTCTCCCCTTCCGGTGGACCTCCATGGGACCTTATTTCGGAAAAATTATGTATTGAAGTCAATGGAGAGAGAAAGATTATCTTTCGATCCCGTTTGAATTGTGCCACGAATTACACATATGATGTTTGTCAATTTAAAAGATAATTTTGCCAGTCAAAAACAAAAAAATGTGTCGTAAAACTGTGAAGTAACACATTTGTTTGTGTGAAACGCTCAATGAACTACATCTCTGGTCTCGCAGAACAACACACGTCACCAAGATGGCCGTCACTACTGTCTTGTCAACAAAACGATTGACTACCCTCACTATCACCACAATGAAACACGTCCAGAAGAATGTCATGCAAAGCTGCCTGCCTTCCTTCCTTTGATTCTCTCTGAACTGCCTGGTCTTTTTTTTAATGTTTAATGTCAACCATTTGTGCAGATAGCATGAAGTAGAAAAGATCGGCGATCGCCGATGCTGGCGTTAGCATTTCTCCCCCGGGCTTAAATTGTGTATTATAGAATGATCACACCGGTGTGACAGTACTCTTCAAAGGGTTCACGAAATATGACTACTACTCTTACTGTTTAACCTCTTAAGCCCCAAGCCTGTTTTTCAGGTTTCAGGCTCGAAAATGACATGCCCAAAACAAAGGACTATAACTTAACTGCTAAAAGGGTTATGTCAGAGAATATTTTAAGAATATCTCTTTGTGTTTTGAGATTCTCAGTCTTTCTTACATTTCTCCTGCAAGTAATTTCTCAGGAAGACACAGGTCAAAAGGTCTTCTGCCTTTCCTGTGGGAGGAAGGGTTTACTGCTCGATGCAGTTACGGGACACAATCTTTGTTTGTGCATCTGTTATTGATTTAGAGTAAAAGACCGCGCTTCTAAGATCCGCCCCTTCTCAGAGACCAGGTCCGAGTGGTTCTTTCTTTGTGTGGGCAGAATTGATTTGGCAGCCTGCATTGACAGTGCGAGTTGCTTTGTTAATCCTCCGGCCGTATTAAACTCTCAATAAATCCCAGTGTTTGACATTCAGAACTCCTGCTCCTCCCGTGTCTCTCTGAATCCTGACTTCCATTGCAACAGAAGTTTCCCTTACAGGTTATATGAATAATTTATTTTATCAAAGCAAGGTCACATCTGTGAGTTGGATGTAGAAGTGTCAGAATCAATAAAGATGTTTCAGTGTCAGAGTAAATCCAGATGGAACATAGTCAAAAAGTGTAAATTCTTGTCTCCGCCCAAATAAAACCCATTACCTACAGTGAAAACCACCCTTGAATGATGGGTTAGTAAAACAGGTGAGAATTGACCTTTTTAGAGAGATTTAGCAAAAGAAAGTCCAAGCAGACTAAGCTTTGGGCACAATTGGTTACATTTAGTTCCATCAGTGCCATTTAACCTTTTTCAAGTACCAGACTGTAAAAATCATTGTATAACATTTAATAACTATAGGTATTCATTCCATAAAAAAAATAAAAAAAATTAAGTGTGTGTGTGTCGGAAGTTCCCTCTTTGCATGAGATGCATGTTACTTGCACAATAACAATTAGGAAACATTTGACTCCAACTGGAGCAGATTTATTTAAAAAAAATTAGCAACACACTACAACAAGCATTTTTTGGGTAAAAAAAAAAACTTTATACAAACCCTGAATGCCCTTTTTAGTAGTGAAGCACAGAGGGACCTGCCACTTCCTGCAGTACACAGGTGTCTTCACCCTTCTGTTACCAGCATCAGAGCACCTCCTGCAGTACCTCCTGACCTTGGTGGTGTGATATTCATGAATGTGATATTCATGTGAATGTATTGTGCTCTCAGTATAACTGCGCCCCCTGCTGTCTACACAGCATATAGATTCACTAGCAGTGATGAAGTACACAGTAAGCATGTATAACGTGTGTGAGTCAGCACTGGTGAATAAACCCTGTTAACGTCCAGCAAGTTGAGTCTTTCATGTACAACATAGAAATATTACATTGGCGACGAGGAGTAAGCGAAAGGACACACGAAGGATAAACACGGACTTCGCTGAGTTTTCCGGAAAAGAAAAGAAAAGGAAGAAAGACGGACAAGTGGAGAGTGAGGCTAAGCTAACTACGCTAAGCTAAAAACGAAAACGTGGCAGTCGGCGCATCGCAGCAGCAATGGCCGTGAATACCGCTTCTCTCCCACCGTTTGACACAGCAACGGACCTTGGCTCTGTCGGACCTCGCTGGATTAAATGGATGCAAAGGTTTGAAAACTACACCACTGCTATGACCAGTCAGTTTTCAAGTGCCTGATGAAATTCGACGTTGTTGCGCCAGCATCCTTGATTTTGATATTGCAGACTTTGCAGTGTGCGCTCCTTTGGTTGGTGCAGCCGGCGTTTTGTTCGAAGTTTTTGTAGTTGAACCTAATCACAAGCGGTACAGCCGCAGCTGTGCCGCCGGTCGCCATTGTGTTACTACGAGGTAATAACAGAGGGGCGCACGTCTGCGTAATGAGCCCGGCTAAAATAACTGGATGGCCTACCTGCCTGTCAGCCTTCCATCTGGGCACAAACTTATCTCGTGCCCTCATTGGTCATGTGCGCGTTCGTGTGTGTTGGAGGAGGCGGGAAGTAGGAAGTAGCAGCCTCTAGCAGATTATCTCCGGTTGTGTATTTTCAAATTCTAGCGATCTCGAGCCGGTTTCTCTCAAATGTACCTACCCCACCTTTAATACGCCAAAAATAGAAAACACAATGATTGTTCACGAGTCCCAACACACGAGTCTAAGTTGAGTCTGAAGTCTTTTGGTCACGAGTCCAAGTCAAGTCTGAAGTCTCTGTGTGTGCGACTTAAGTGCGACTCGAGTCCGAGTCGCAGACTCGAGTCGCCATCTCTGTCTGAAATGACAGGAGAGTTTAGATGAACCATCAAACAAACAATAATAAAAGTGTCTAACTTGTGACAGAACCCCCCCCTCTATGGACGGCTCCTGACGTCCTACGAGGTTGATCGGGATGGGCCTGGTGAAAGTCAGTAATGAGAGATGGGTCATAGATACTGCGAGCGGGCACCCATGACCGCTCTTCAGGACCATAACCCTCCCAGTGTACCAGGTACTGCAACCCTCTACCACGTCGCCGGGACTTGATGAGGCGACGGACAGTGTAAACAGTCTCCCCGTCGATAGTCCGGGGTGGTGGTGGGGGTGTAGAGGGGGGCTGAAGAGGGCTCACTTTAACTGGTTTGATCTTGGACACGTGGAAGGTAGGATGAATCCTCATAGAAGGGGGCAGACGCAGACGGACAGCTGCAGGATTGATAATCCTAGCTATGGGAAATGGGCCTACAAAACGGGGAGACAACTTCTTTGACTCAACTCTGAGAGGGAGATCCCGTGTGGAGAGCCAGACACGTTGCCCTGGGGAGTACTGTGGAGCTGGCTTGCGACAGCGATTGGCGGTCCGTTGATAACGGTCGGAAGAGCGCAGGAGCGCGGAGCGGGCCTTTAACCACATGCGTCGACATCGGCTTACAAACGCCTGTGCAGATGGGACGCTGGCCTCCCGTTCCTGTGCCGGGGAAAGGGGCGGCTGGTATCCGCGGGAGCATTGGAATGGAGAAAGACCAGTAGCAGAAATAGGAAGGGTGTTGTGGGCATACTCAACCCATAGAAGCTGCCTCGACCAGGAGGAGGGAGTGGAGGAAGCTAGACAGCGTAAGGCAGTCTCCATCTCCTGGTTCATTCGCTCTGCTTGACCATTGGACTGGGGATGAAATCCGGACGAGAGACTGACACTGGCTCCCAGCAGCCTGCAAAACTCGGACCAAAAACGAGAAGTAAATTGTGGTCCCCGATCAGACACAACGTCACTGGGGAGACCATGCAGCCTGAACACATGTTGTAGCATGATTTCACCGTTTCCTTGGCAGTAGGTAATTTGGTTAATGGAATAAGCCGGGCAGACTTGGAAAACAGGTCTATGACTGTGAGTATGACTGTGTTACCGTCTGAGGGTGGTAGTCCGGTGACAAAATCCAAGGCGATGTGGGACCAGGGACGGTGAGGGATAGGCAAGGGATGAAGAAGACCGGAGGGAGCTTGGCGTGAGGTCTTATTTTGGGAGCAGACTAGGCAAGCAGCAATGAATTCCTTGGCATCCTTCTCCATGGAAGACCACCAAAATCGCTGTTGAATCAGGGCTAGGGACCGTCTCACTCCTGAGTGACAAGCCAGGCGAGAGTTATGACCCCACTGGAGAACCTGGGTACGGAGAGTGGCAGGAAAAAACAGACGGTTAACAGGACAGGCACTTGGGGCTGGGTGTTCAGCATGAGAGCGCTTGACCTTATCCTCCACCTCCCAGGTCACCAGACCAATGACACATGTAGAAGCGATGATATTCTCAGAATGAGATGAGAGCTCTCTGGCTGGAACTAGCGAGACAGGGCATCAGGTTTGATGTTCTTAGAACCAGGTCTGTATGAAAGAGAAAAATCAAAGCGTGTGAAAAACAGAGCCCACCTGGCTTGACGAGAGTTCAGCCGCTTAGCTGAACGGATGTACTCCAAATGTTTGTGATCCGTCCAGACCACAAAAGGCTGCTCTGCTCCCTCCAACCAGTGTCTCCATTCTTCCAGGGCAAGTTTCACTGCCAACAGTTCTCGATTTCCAATGTCGTAATTTCTTTCTGCTGGAGACAGCTTCCGGGAGAAGAAGGCACACGGGTGCATCTTCTGATCCTCGGCCGAACGTTGAGAAAGAACTGCCCCAACTCCAGTGTCCGACGCATCTACCTCTACAGTAAACTGCAGAGTAGAGTCTGGAAAAATCAAAATGGGAGCAGAGGTGAAGCGTGACTTTAACTCACCAAAAGCCACTTCGGCCACCGAGGACCACCGGAAGGGAATGTTCTGAGAGGTGAGAGCTGTGAGAGGGGTTGCCACCAAACTGTAGTTTCGAATAAACCTCCGGTAGAAGTTGGCAAAACCCAGAAAGTGTTGGAGCTCCTTGCGTGTTGAAGGGCGTGGCCAGTCAGTGACCGCATTGGTCTTTTCAGGATCCATCTTGATGTTTCCGGTGGAGACCACAAATCCCAGGAAAGGGACTTCTGTGTACTTCTCGGCCTTGACAAAGAGGTGGTTCTCCAAGAGCCTCTGGAGGACTAGGCGAACATGGACCACATGCTCCTGTTTAGACTTGGAAAAAATCTAAATGTCATCCAGGTATACAAAAACACAGATATTGAGAAGATCCAGCAGAACATCATTCACCAACCCCTGGAAAACTGCAGGTGCATTGGTGAGTCCAAAAGGCATGACTAAATACTCATAATATCCACTAGGAGTGTTAAATCCCGTCTTCCACTCGTCCCCCTCCCTGATTCTCAACAAATGGTACGCATTACGTAGGTCCAGCTTGGTGAAAATAGTAGCGCCTTGTAACAGTTCAAATTCAGAGGAAACAAGTGGAAGGGGGTACCTGTTCTTGACAGTGATGTTATTGAGTCCTCTGTAGTCAATGCATGGGCGCAGAGTCTTATCCTTCTCACCCACGAAGAAAAAACCTGCACCAGCAGGAGATGATGAAGGCCGGATAAGCCCTGCATCCAAAGAGTCATTGATATACTTCTCCATTGACTTAGTTTCAGGAGCTGATAAAGAAAAAAGTTGACCTCTAGGAGGAGAAGTACCAGGTAACAGGTCAATAGGACAGTCATTAGCACGATGAGGCGGGAGTGAGGTGGCCCGAACTTTGTTAAAGGCCTCTTTAAGGTCCCAGTAATCCTTGGGAACACCGGAAAGGTCTTCACACTCAGAGATACTCGGCTGACTGGAATCAATTGAGGAACTAGATCTTAAGCAGACAGCATGACAATGAGCACTCCACTCTCCAATAGTCCCTGAAGCCCAATCTATATGAGGATTATGCCTCCTTAACCAAGGAAACCCCAAAATGACAGGCTGATGTGGTGCATGGATAAGGTGAAAAGAGAGTGTTTCGTTGTGATTACCTGACATGCTCATTTCAACTGGAGTTGAACGGTGTGTTACTTTGCAGAGAAGACGACCATCTAGAGCTGTAGCATTGATGGGCTTCTCCAAAGCCTCCCGACCAAGTCCCATTTGAAAGGCCAGTGTTATGTCCAAAAGACTGGCATCAGCACCAGTGTCAATAAGAACTGCCACAGTGTGCATTTTCCCCAAGCAGCTCAGCTGAGCATGGGTTAGGGGTCGAGAGGGCATTTCTAAATTCATCATACGGCTCCCAGCGCCCTCTGGATGACTGGTGAGCCCTGTCTTTTACAGGACAAGAGAAGGCAAGATGACCCTGCTGGCCGCAGTAAAGACAGCAGTTGTCCCGCAGGCGGCGCTGTCGTTCTGCCTCGGAGAGCCGGGTCCGCCCCAGCTGCATTGGTTCAGACGAGTTAGAAAATCCTCCTCTCACCTGTTCAGTAGCATGCGCTGACGGGAGAGGCGGAGCCTGAGGGGCGACGGAGAAAACCCTCTCTCTCCTCCGCTCCCGCAGACGGCAGTCAATGCGGATAGAGAGAGCCACCAGCTCATCTAAATCAGCAGGAAGGTCCCTAGCTGCCAGCTCGTCTTTAAGGCGATCCGACAGACCGTTGTAGAAGGCATCGAGAAGTGAAGAAGCATTCCAGTTACTCTCGGTGGCTATGGTACGAAACTCGATGGAGTAATCGGACACAGATCTCCCTCCTTGCACCAGGTTAAACAGTCCCCGAGCTACCTCTCTTCCGGGTGTATAAATCCCAGTGTTTGACATTCAGAATTCCTGCTCCTCCCGTGTCTCTCTGAGTGCTGATTTCCATTGCAACAGAAGTTTCTCTTACATATACAACATATACAAATACACAATATTGGGCACAGACTATAAAGGTCACACAGTTTCATTCACTAATGAAAGTCAAACACATGTTTGTTTCCACTGTTTTATTGTGTGCCTGTCACGATAAGCAATTAATTGACGTATCGTACAATAAATAAAAATGAACTCGATAAATTGCCATTTACATGAGGATATGACTAGCAGTTTGAAAGGATACTTGAATTATTATTATATATTATATATTATATAACCATACAACGGTGCAGACAATATTATCGTTTATCGCAATAATTTCCGGGAAAATGTATCCAACAAAATTAATTGTCGTGAGAGGCCTATACATGAAACACACACACACACAAACAAATCTACAGACTTACTCCAAACTGCCAAATATGTTAATTAACACACTCTCACTCTCATATACTCTTTGACTCTATTTTGGCCTAGTAGAACAATAAGCAGCAGACTTTTACTTTTTTATCATTTCTACTGGATCTTAGATCTGTGCATGCGCAATACGGGTTGGCAGTTGCGGCTCCAGAGTATTTTTGTTGGGTAATCTATGGTAGGGCTAACCCATACAGTGGTGGGGCTCAAGTCAGTATTTGCAATGTAATTACATACATGCTCCCCTTGATAGTGAAACGCCACACGTGAGGTTTAGAATATTTCCCTGTTTCAATCCAAATTGAACTGTATGAAATAAAAAGGCACATTTGTCTTGTAGTAAATAAAAAGGGCGACCTGGAGCCAATCCTGCAATTTACCCACAGGTGAAAGAGTTGACATGCTGAAAACCTAACCCCTGTAGGGGGGTCTGGGGGGATTCTCCCCCAGGAGATTTTTTGAAATACTAACATAAAATACACATTCTGGTACTCTCTTGAGAAGAACAATAAATACATCTATTACTACACGACATGTTTAAAAAAATGAATGCCATTTAAATTTTTTGTTACTTTGTTCTGAAAGCTGAAAGCTGAACCTGCTGCTCCTCACAGAGAGAAGAGAGATGCGTGAGAGTTGGCAACCCTGCAGTCAACAGGCTGGATCAAAAGACCGCAGAGAAGCATTCAAGCAGCAGTCAATGGTCGGAGAAACGCTTTTCCAGCAACCGTTGCAGAAACTGTGGAGGTAAATATCCCCATGATGGTGAATGCCCTGCTAAAAGCAAACAATGTAGAGCCTGTGGTAAACTAAATCATTTTGCAAAACAATGTCGCTCAAGATCTAAAGACAGTAGGCTTGTTTGAGACAAGCAAGACCTGCGCAGACCTGCGCAGTTGCGATCAACGTCTTGCTAGTGCGTTGCATGATGGTTAGTCATTTTGTCCGACTTGCTCTGGAGGCTCGCCCACATGAGACTTTGAAATCTCGCGGGACAAAGACGCCCGCAGCCTTGAGAGCGAGGCGAGGCGAGTTGGCGCAGTTGCTCTCCACGAGCTGCGGAAGCGAAATGCTTGATGGGAAACGGCTCGCTGGTATCTCGAGCTGAGCGCTCATTGGTGGTTTTCACCACCTGCTGCTGATGAAACTCTCCCATTGGCTGGCAAAAGTTTGTTGTTGTTTTGTGTCAGTTTTACGTCGCCACATCCATTCCCATTTTTCATCATTGTTCCACAATGTTTATCATCATGAAATTAATATCTATATATGTTATACTATACTGCTTACCGTTTTTATACTTTATATATCTTAGCATATTCATACACACGGTTCATACTGCTCACAGGCTGATATGTAGTGTATTCTCATATCCCACTGTTTATTCATCATTCAATTCATTCTATATGTTATTCTGTAGATTGTGTACATTACTTTCCACTTCACTGCTTGTTGCACCTGGTTAGAAGCTAAACTGCATTTCGTTATCTCAGTGTCTGTAATATGTGCAATAACAATAAAGTTTCTCTTTAAGTTAAACCAAATCATTAAAATAAAATCTATTGTAATGTAATGATTTGGTTTAACCTTATTTATTGAATACATCATTTAAAATGGCAAGATTAAATCAAATTACATCCATGTTGTACACGTCATAAAGCTTAAAGTGGCAGCTAAAGAATTAACACAGCAGCAGGTCTGTTCAATTCATGCTCATGAAGCTTCATGTGTGCGGATCTGAAGGGACTGATCATTTGTAGCCTGTCCACCTATCAGTTTTGCAAACATTAAGAGGGAGGAGCATTTCTAATTATGGAACCCAGTCACTGGTGTGGTTCATCATCATGACTGAATTAACAAACCTATATAAAGCAATGGAGATCACCTTTGTCTACAGTGGGTAAAATGGAATTTCCGCCATTTCAAACCCAGCCAGTCAAGCCGACTCCGAGTCCGAGCTGTCCGACTTAAGACAAGCTTTTTGACACCTCCCCCGGCTGCGATCGGCTACTCTCGTCTACTTTCGAGGCGAGCCGCAATGTGTCTCAAACAAGCCTAGTGACACAAGACAGGCACAACGCAGAGCTAACACGCATGCTATGAAGATTCATCATATAAGAGGGGCTGCACCAAATGAGAAAACAGAGCATAACTCATCAGTAGTTATACAAATGCCATGTCCGTCTCATTAGTATGCATGGAATGTGACAGGTCGCCCCGCCCCTTTTGTTTTTTTTGGCCGAAAGTCCCGCCTTTTTTGACCGGAAGTCCCGCCTCATTATACCGGAAGTCCCGCCTCATTGTACCGGAAGTCCCGCCCCGTCCGACCGGATGTCCCGCCCCCACTTCCGGCGGATGTCCCGCCCCGCTTCCGGTTTACAAAATAAAATTAAAATAAAATTAAAATTAAAAAAATGAGAAAAATAAAATGCCGTAGTTTTTCAATCAATTAATATGCATAGGATATATGTCCCGCCTCCTAACCACTTCCTGTGTGGTTAATCCTGTATATAGTATTGAATGTAACTTACAAATACTTGCAAATAACATGAAATTAATCAAAAGTAAAGCATCTAAAAAAAAACATATATTTAAACCTCTCTGTTTTTGCGAACAGGACATGAGGGGAGAAAACATATGGTGGGAGGAGGGGGAACACACACACACACACACTTTCCCCGCCCCTCACCCCTCTCGCTTTAGAGGCTGTCTAAATAAAAAAGCCAGCGTCACTCTTAAATATTTTTCAAGTCGAGAGAAAATGGCCAAGAGACGTCTTGATATGAATTTAATCAGCGAGACACCGGTGACAACTTACGGCCATCCGTTGGGTGCTCCAATCAAGAAACGAATGAAGTTTGTATGCCGGGTTCAGACGCCTACAGCCGAAGATATGCTTCAGTCTCCTCTGTCTTGAAGGCATTCTTAAGCACGTACATGTAACATTAGGCTATGCATAAAATAACCAAACGATTATTACATTAACTAATTTGAACAGTAATTCACATCATCATCTCATAACAAAATACGCTAAGGCAACTACTTGCATTCAGTGACTTGATTTTTTAAATGAAAACCAGGGATATCTTTTGTTTTGCGGTCCATATCTCATTAAAAATATCTAATGTTAGTAACTATTAAAGAAAGAATGGGGACAATTCTGTGTTAATGTAGTTTGACCATTGTAACTGCTGTGCAGACATACTGATAAAATAGGGCTTCTAACTAATTACCTTAAATAAAATCACTAATTAATTAAACCAGTTCAATACGCATTATTCTTATTCTTATCATTCTTTATGAGCGCAGTAACGGTAAGGTATCTAATTACTTATTTATCTAGTATTCCATTACATAATAACAGAGATGGTCAAACTGAAGTAGAGACATGGCAGAAATCCTACAATGAAGCGGGAAGTCTCTTTGAAGAGGGTTTTAATAGTTTAAAGATCTTAATGCCCCCTTGATCATATCTTTTTTTTTAAAAGACTGTTTCTCTAAAAGGCAGGTTTTGTGATTTTTAAGACTTTTTACAGACACTCGGCAGATTTGTGTGTAATTCTCTCACAAAGGAACAGTAAGTCTCTTACTTTTTTGATAGCGTTTTTTATGTATGACAACTTTACAACTGGTAGAAAGTTAAGTACTTTTTCTGAGCAGATTTTCTTTAAGACTGTGACTCTTAACACACCAACCCCCCGAGAGCCAGACATAATCATCCCCTTTTCAACGTATTTAGTTTTTGTCTTTCTCGCTTTTTTTTTCCATTATATTTTGGAAAAAACTACATAGTGATTGCTAGCAAAAATACAACATGCAACTAATACATTATACAATATTACGACTTTTTGCAATATTTTCAACACAATATACTTGTACCCTTTTTTTTTTTTTTTTTTGTAGGACTTCAAGATATTTTGCATGTCATGCATAAACACGGTGTCATCTTTCTTGAAACTGACGTGCTGTCCGTTTTACAAACAAGTTATGTTTATGCTTCTTCATCCTCTGAATGTTCCTCCCCCGTCCCTCTTCACAACAACAATCAAGGTGGATCTGTGAAATGAAACACCTCTTCCCAAAGCGTGACTACCCTATTGAGGGCATGCAGTAGGGGCAGTAGGGTCTAAATCGATGGGCCAGATATACTAACATGCAGAACGTACGGTATGTTTGAAAAAGACTAACCATTTATCCAGTTCAAGCTGTCTTTAAGATGTGACATCGCGCTCTGACTATTTCCCGTAAAATCGTGACAAACTATTACTTGTTCTTACATTTGACCTCTTGCTGCTTGGTTGAAAATGATAGATGAAAAAGAACTTTTTTAAAAAGAGTCAAACAGCGAGGGACATTATACTGGTGAAAAGACTCTCAATTCTACACTGACTCCCCCCCACTCAACGCAATAAGTCCCACCCCACTCAGCAAATCATCTAAAACGAAGGACCCCACCAAGACGACCGTTGAAAACTAGCCATGGATCTGAGAAAAACCAAGTCTGATGTAGCCTACCCTTATTATCACCAGGATAACGGATATGGGCTTAATGACTGGATGGTACAAAGTGAAAATGACAATTAACAGAAAAGAAAAGCAAAAGTAAAGAAAACCGAAGAAAATGTATAATGAGAGAAAAAGCTCGATACTGCCG
Source organism: Pseudochaenichthys georgianus (assembly GCF_902827115.2). Taxonomy (NCBI): domain Eukaryota; kingdom Metazoa; phylum Chordata; class Actinopteri; order Perciformes; family Channichthyidae; genus Pseudochaenichthys; species Pseudochaenichthys georgianus. Next base: position 9,585,787 of record NC_047508.1, read on the forward strand.
AAGAAGAAACAAAGCAGATTATAATCGTTGCGGGTGAAAGGATAGAGAATTTGCATGTGATGTTAATGCATTTATCTGATATAAAAAATGCATTCGTATACTTCCAAGAGACCCCTAAACATCTACTTGGGCAGTGTGAATTGAACGATAAACCGATCACTGTAAATGAAACGCGGAGAGAAGCAGCAATGCAAATCGTTAAGTCTAATACCTTGTATGCACTACGACATTAACTTGGTAAAATGTAATGTGTTTTTCTGAAAATGTGTTGAATCGTGTTTTCAATTAAACAACCATTACAAAATGAAAATGTGTTTTATTTTTGCTTTCATATATAGTAATAGTATTGTAAACGAAACATTTAAAGTGGTCCTGGAATCTTCATTTTTCAGAAACATTCTGTAACATTACCGAAGAAATGACACTTACTCTTTTTCTTGTGTTACCAAGATACTTTTAGATACAGTTTGGTGTCTGAAAACTGAAACTGGTTGAATATGAAGTACTTTATAAGGAATTCGGATTCTTTTAAAGGCAGATTTTGGCTTTTTTTCTCTTGCCAAGATACTTTTAGACACACTTTGAGGGATGCAAAACCTTAAAACTAGAAAATGAAGTACAGTCTGATTAGATTTTTTCTTAAAGACTGTTTATCTAAAAGGTACGTTTTGTGATTTTAACAATTTTCCCTGACACTTGGCAGATTTGTGTGTAATTCTCTCACAAAGGAACTGTAAGATACACTTTTTATGTATGCAAAACTTTAAACATTTTTTTTTTTTTTTTTGAAAATAAAATACTTTGTCTGAATACATTTTCTTTAAAGGCACTTTTTTTTTTTTTTAACGCTATTTCAGTGGAAAGATCCAGTTTTGTTGACATCAAGGCTTTTTTCTCTTTTCTTGTGTTACTAAGATACTTTTAGACACACTTTGATGTATGCAAAACTTAACAAATGGTAGAATATGAGGTACTTTGTAAGGAATTCGGTTTCTTTTAATGGCCGTTTTTTAAACACTTGTTCAGTTAAACAATGTTTTTTTTTTTTTTCTGATAAACTTACATATTTTAGTTATTTTATGTTACCAAGATACTTTGAGATACACCCTGATGTACGCAACACTTAACAAAGGGTATACTATGAAGTACTTGGTAAGGAAGGGGTTTTTCTTTAAGGGTGCAACACTTTAGAACAGGGTAAAATATTCATTAAATTGTATTGAATTGAGTTTTCTTTTTTGATTTTCAACATACTATTTGTACACAATGACTTTTCCATATTTCTGACATTCTATACTTTTCTGACTTTTTTCTGTAGAATCTTGACAAAACTATTACTTGTTCTTAAATGATGACCTATTGCTGGAGATGAGAGGAAAAAGCTACAACGCTTAAAGAACATTTTTTCTAAAAACTCTCAATTCTATAATTGACTCCCCCATTCAACGCAATGAGCCCCACCCTCCACTCAGCAAATCATCTAAAACGAAGGACCTCACTAAGACGACCGTTGTAAACTAGCCATGGAGCAGAGAAAAGCCAAGACTCCCCCCGCGAGTTGCAGTCAGGAACAGAGTCCACCAGCAACACCACCATGTGGGAAACCCGAATCTTGCAGTACTACTGCTGCTGATGCTACTCCTAGGGTCAAGAAGTCTCAGTTTAGGGACACAGTGAAAGCGGAGTTGTTTTATATTCTGGAGAGGGTGATGTATCGGTACAGAAAAGAAATCTGCAAAGAATGCCGACACAGTAACCCCGACCAGAGGCAACACGATTGTCGGAATGACATGCCCGATTTCTTCTTCAGAAACAATTACAAAGCGTTAATGAAAAGACTTTGACTCGCCGACTTCGTTGCAGTGATTGACCAGAGTCTTATTGAAAAAGGCATTTGCGAGGATAAACTGAGGATAGGACGCGCTTCGGAGGCTTTTCTGCACAAGCTTGTAAAATGCAGATGCCTCAAGGAGAGACTTGAAATATCCATACAGAGTTGGATGGAGAAGAAGAAGACTAACAAACAGCAGTCGGATGGAGAAGAAGCCAGGGACTTGTTCGATGCAGTGACTTTTTTCTTTGAGTAAAATACAAATGGGAAACTACTATGCAAAACGCTCTGTATATATTGATCACAATGTAGTCATTACCCGTTTAATAAGTGTGGTGATGGGGACGATTGAAAACAGAATGAGTAGTGACCCCTGTGTAAAAAGAATGGCCGAAGTTTGTAAACTGGAAGACATTTTGGATATCGTTCGTTCTGGCAGTACTATTCCGGGTCATTGGGAACGATTGTAAACGAAACATTAAAGTGGTCCTGGAATCTTCATTTTCCGAAACATTCTGTAACATTATCTCAGAAATGAAACAAACATCAAAAGGTATCATGTGCTCTCATTGTATGCTCTGTTTGTAGATGTAATGCATCTGTGTGTTGAAAACAGCATACACGTGAATATTTTGACTGAAGTGAAAAACTTCCATCACGATATCTCCAGTAATATGGGGAATTCTATGCTGGAGACTGTCCTGGGGATGCTACAATCAGTATAACTATTGATTTTGTGTGTGAAAAAAATAAAAAAAGTGTTTTTTTTACATCTAAAAACTGTTTACATCTAAAAACTGTCATCATTATAGCAAGGGGAGCGTGTCTGATACATGTGTATTACAGTCCTTCTTGTTGTGTTTTTCAGTGTTTTCTGTGTGTCTGTACACACAAAGCACACTTCATTATCTACTTTTCAGCTTTTTTAAAAAGAAAAGTGTGTCTTTCGGTAACTTTCTCAGAGAATTTAAGCATAAATCTGTCAAATGTTCAAAACAACCTTGTTTTACTGAAATACCCTCAAAATGACAAACTGCCATTAAGAGTCAGATTCTTAACCAAATCTACTGACACAAAGTACTTCATTATCTACTTTTCAGCTTTTAAATACAAAAGTGTATCTTTAGGTAACCTTCTTGAGAGAATTAAGCATAAATCTGTCAAAGATTCTTAACGAAATCTACTGACACAAAGTACTTCATTATCTACTTTTCAGCTTTTATACACAAAGTGTATCTTTCAGTAACTTTCTCAGAGAATTTAAGCATACATCTGTCAAATGTTCAAAACAGCCTTGTTTCACTGAAATACCCTCAAAATGACAAACTGCCATTATTACGAAATCTCCTCAAACAGAGTACTTTCTACAGATGAAGCCTCCCACTCAACGCAATATGTCCCACCCACTCAGCAAATCATATAAAACTAAGGACGACCGTTAAAAACTAGCCATGGATCTGAGAAAAACCAAGTCTGATGTAGCCTGCCCTTATTATCACCAGGATAATGGATATGGGCTTAATGACTGGATGTTACAAAGTAGGGGAGAGGATGTTCCCGAAGAAGAGCTCTCCTCTATATCATATCCATGTAAGGTCTTTAGGACAAAAGAGGACCATGATAACATGACATATGAAGAATATCTTTATTTAAAAGATGGTATTATAGATAACCTTTATAGAAACAGTATATCTCATACACTCGCCAAGATCGCAAACGACAATTAGCAGAAAAGAATAGAAAAAGTAAAGAAAAACGAAGAAAGAAAGAAAAGAAAAAGCAACATGAAAGGAGAAGAAAAATTAAAGCAAACGCAGAATGCGAATGAAAAGAAAAGGGACCATAGGACGGAAAAACTAAAAAGACAAAAAGAAGAAGGTGAAAGAAAAAGAAACAAGTGAAGAAATTTAAACTAGAGGATGGTGCTGTAGAGCCATCACCGGATCATAATAATCTTATAGATCATCTCCCGCTAACCGACTGCTGCCAATGTGTTGAACAAGCAAAGCAAAGTGAAGCAAAGTTCTGCCATTGCTTTTGGTATTTGTTCAACACATTCGCAGCAGTCGGTTAGCGGGAGATGATCTATAATATTATTATGATCCGGTAATGGCTCTACAGCACCATCCTCTAGTTTAAATTTCTTCAATCGTGTATGCTGTTTTCAACACACAGATGCATTACATCTACAAACAGAGCATACAATGAGAGCACATGATACACTTTTGATGTTTGTTTAATTTCTGAGATAATGTTACAGAATGTTTCGGAAAATGAAGATTCCAGGACCACTTTAAATGTTTCGTTTACAATCGTTTCCCAATGACCCGGAATAGTACTGCCAGAACGAACAATATCCAAAATGTCTTCCAGTTTACAATCTTCGGCCATTCTTTTTACACAGGGGTCACTACTCATTCTGTTTTCAATCGTCCCCATCACCACACTTATTAAACGGGTAATGACTACATTGTGATCAATATATACAGAGCGTTTAGCATAGTAGTTTCCCATTTTTATTTTACTTAAAGAAACAAGTCACTGCATCGAACAAGTCCCCTGGCTTCTTCTCCATCCGACTGCTGTTTGTTAGTCTTCTTCTTCTCCATCCAACTCTGTATGGATATTTCAAGTCTCTCCTTGAGGCATCTGCATTTTACAAGCTTGTGCAGAAAAGCCTCCGAAGCGCGTCCTATCCTCAGTTTATCCTCGCAAATGCCTTTTTCAATAAGACTCTGGTCAATCACTGCAACGAAGTCGGCGAGTCAAAGTCTTTTCATTAACGCTTTGTAATTGTTTCTGAAGAAGAAATCGGGCATGTCATTCCGACAATCGTGTTGCCTCTGGTCGGGGTTACTGCGTCGGCATTCTTTGCAGATTTCTTTTCTGTACTGATACATCACCCTCTCCAGAATATAAAACAACTCCGCTTTCACTGTGTCCCTAAACTGAGACTTCTTGACCCTAGGAGTAGCATCAGCAGCAGTAGTACTGCAAGATTCGGGTTTCCCACATGGTGGTGTTGCTGGTGGACTCTGTTCCTGACTGCAACTCGCGGGGGGAGTCTTGGCTTTTCTCTGCTCCATGGCTAGTTTACAACGGTCGTCTTAGTGAGGTCCTTCGTTTTAGATGATTTGCTGAGTGGAGGGTGGGGCTCATTGCGTTGAATGGGGGAGTCAATTATAGAATTGAGAGTTTTTAGAAAAAATGTTCTTTAAGCGTTATAGCTTTTTCCTCTCATCTCCAGCAATAGGTCATCATTTAAGAACAAGTAATAGTTTTGTCAAGATTCTACAGAAAAAAGTCAGAAAAGTATAGAATGTCAGAAATATGGAAAAGTCATTGTGTACAAATAGTATGTTGAAAATCAAAAAAGAAAACTCAATTCAATACAATTTAATGAATATTTTACCCTGTTCTAAAGTGTTGCACCCTTAAAGAAAAACCCCTTCCTTACCAAGTACTTCATATTATACCCTTTGTTAAGTGTTGTGTACATCAGGGTGTATCTCAAAGTATCTTGGTAACATAAAATAACTAAAATATGTAAGTTTATCAGAAAAAAAAAAAAAACATTGTTTAACTGAACAAGTGTTTAAAAAAACGGCCATTAAAAGAAACCGAATTCCTTACAAAGTACCTCATATTCTACCATTTGTTAAGTTTTGCATACATCAAAGTGTGTCTAAAAGTATCTTAGTAACACAAGAAAAGAGAAAAAAAGCCTTGATGTCAACAAAACTGGATCTTTCCACTGAAATAGCGTTAAAAAAAAAAAAAAAGTGCCTTTAAAGAAAATGTATTCAGACAAAGTATTTTATTTTCAAAAAAAAAAAGAAAAATGTTTAAAGTTTTGCATACATAAAAAGTGTATCTTACAGTTCCTTTGTGAGAGAATTACACACAAATCTGCCAAGTGTCAGGGAAAATGTTAAAATCACAAAACTTACCTTTTAGATAAACAGTCTTTAAGAAAAAATCTAATCAGACTGTACTTCATTTTCTAGTTTTAAGGTTTTGCATCCCTCAAAGTGTGTCTAAAAGTATCTTGGCAAGAGAAAAAAAAGCCAAAATCTGCCTTTAAAAGAATCCGAATTCCTTATAAAGTACTTCATATTCAACCAGTTTCAGTTTTCAGACACCAAACTGTATCTAAAAGTATCTTGGTAACACAAGAAAAAGAGTAAGTGTCATTTCTTCGGTAATGTTACAGAATGTTTCTGAAAAATGAAGATTCCAGGACCACTTTAAATGTTTCGTTTACAATACTATTACTATATATGAAAGCAAAAATAAAACACATTTTCATTTTGTAATGGTTGTTTAATTGAAAACACGATTCAACACATTTTCAGAAAAACACATTACATTTTACCAAGTTAATGTCGTAGTGCATACAAGGTATTAGACTTAACGATTTGCATTGCTGCTTCTCTCCGCATTTCATTTACAGTGATCGGTTTATCGTTCAATTCACACTGCCCAAGTAGATGTTTAGGGGTCTCTTGGAAGTATACGAATGCATTTTTTACATCAGATAAATGCATTAACATCACATGCAAATTCTCTATCCTTTCACCCGCAACGATTATAATCTGCTTGTTCTCTTCTTCGGCAAGTATCGAGCTTTTTCTCTCATTATACATTTTCTTCGGTTTTCTTTACTTTTGCTTTTCTTTTCTGTTAATTGTCATTTTCACTTTGTACCATCCAGTCATTAAGCCCATATCCGTTATCCTGGTGATAATAAGGGTAGGCTACATCAGACTTGGTTTTTCTCAGATCCATGGCTAGTTTTCAACGGTCGTCTTGGTGGGGTCCTTCGTTTTAGATGATTTGCTGAGTGGGGTGGGACTTATTGCGTTGAGTGGGGGGGAGTCAGTGTAGAATTGAGAGTCTTTTCCACCAGTATAATGTCCCTCGCTGTTTGACTCTTTTTAAAAAAGTTCTTTTTCATCTATCATTTCCAACCAAGCAGCAAGAGGTCAAATGTAAGAACAAGTAATAGTTTGTCACGATTTTACGGGAAATAGTCAGAGCGCGATGTCACATCTTAAAGACAGCTTGAACTGGATAAATGGTTAGTCTTTTTCAAACATACCGTACGTTCTGCATGTTAGTATATCTGGCCCATCGATTTAGACCCTACTGCCCCTACTGCATGCCCTCAATAGGGTAGTCACGCTTTGGGAAGAGGTGTTTCATTTCACAGATCCACCTTGATTGTTGTTGTGAAGAGGGACGGGGGAGGAACATTCAGAGGATGAAGAAGCATAAACATAACTTGTTTGTAAAACGGACAGCACGTCAGTTTCAAGAAAGATGACACCGTGTTTATGCATGACATGCAAAATATCTTGAAGTCCTACAAAAAAAAAAAAAAAAAGGGTACAAGTATATTGTGTTGAAAATATCGCAAAAAGTCGTAATATTGTATAATGTATTAGTTGCATGTTGTATTTTTGCTAGCAATCACTATGTAGTTTTTTCCAAAATATAATGGAAAAAAAAGCGAGAAAGACAAAAACTAAATACGTTGAAAAGGGGATGAGTATGTCTGGCTCTCGGGGGGTTGGTGTGTTAAGAGTCACAGTCTTAAAGAAAATCTGCTCAGAAAAAGTACTTAACTTTCTACCAGTTGTAAAGTTGTCATACATAAAAAACGCTATCAAAAAAGTAAGAGACTTACTGTTCCTTTGTGAGAGAATTACACACAAATCTGCCGAGTGTCTGTAAAAAGTCTTAAAAATCACAAAACCTGCCTTTTAGAGAAACAGTCTTTTAAAAAAAAAGATATGATCAAGGGGGCATTAAGATCTTTATACTATTAAAACCCTCTTCAAAGAGACTTCCCCTTCACTGTTCCCGCTTCATTGTAGGATTTCTGCCATGTCTCTACTTCAGTTTGACCATCTCTGTTATTATGTGATGGAATACTAGATAAATAAGTAATTAGATACCTTACCGCTACTGCGCTCATAAAGAATGATAAGAATAAGAATAATGCGTATTGAACTGGTTTAATTAATTAGTGATTGTATTTAAGGTAATTAGTTAGAAGCCCTATTTTATCAGTATGTCTGCACAGCAGTTACAATGGTCAAACTACATTAACACAGAATTGTCCCCATTCTTTCTTTAATAGTTACTAACATTAGATATTTTTAATGAGATATGGACCGCAAAACAAAAGATATCCCTGGTTTTCATTTAAAAAATCAAGTCACTGAATGCAAGTAGTTGCCTTAGCTTATTTTGTTATGAGATGATGATGTGAATTACTGTTCAAATTAGTTAATGTAATAATCGTTTGGTTATTTTATGCATAGCCTAATGTTACATGTACGTGCTTAAGAATGCCTTCAAGACAGAGGAGACTGAAGCATATCTTCGGCTGTAGGCGTCTGAACCCGGCATACAAACTTCATTCGTTTCTTGATTGGAGCACCCAACGGATGGCTGTAAGTTGTCACCGGTGTCTCGCTGATTAAATTCATATCAAGACGTCTCTTGGCCATTTTCTCTCGACTTGAAAAATATTTAAGAGTGACGCTGGCTTTTTTATTTAGACAGCCTCTAAAGCGAGAGGGGTGAAGGCGGGGAAAGTGTGTGTGTGTGTGTGTGTGTGTGTGTGTGTGTGTGTGTGTGTGTGTGTGTGTGTGTGTGTGTGTATTCCCCCTCCTCCCACCATATGTTTTCTCCCCTCATGTCCTGTTCGCAAAAACAGAGAGGTTTAAATATATGTTTTTTTTTAGATGCTTTACTTTTGATTAATTTCATGTTATTTGCAAGTATTTCTAAGTTACATTCAATACTATATACAGGATTAACCACACAGGAAGTGGTTAGGAGGCGGGACATATATCCTATGCATATTAATTGATTGAAAAACAACGGCATTTTAATTTTAATTTAATTTTGTAAACCGGAAGCGGGGCGGGACATCCGGTCGAATGGGGCGGGACTTCCGGTCTAACGGGGCGGGACTTCCGGTATAATGAGGCGGGACTTCCGGTATAATGAGGCGGGACTTCCGGCCAAAAAAGGCAGGACTTCCGGTCAAAAAAGGCGGGACTTCCGGCCAAAAAACCCCAAAAGGGGCGGGCGACCTGTCACATTCCATGCATACTAATGAGACGGACATGGCATTTGTATAACTACTCTCATCCAGCAGTGACGATGCTTATGTTTTTACAGTTGAAGCTGACAATATTTCAGAGCTGCCACTGTCACAATCTTAAGGAGAACCCAAATGCAGCACTCGAGAAACCAAGGAGAATTGGTAATAGATTTTATTGGAGATTCCACTGGATCTGAGGAATACCAACCGAGCAGTTTAACGCACCGGAGGACAGCGGGCAGAAGGTGAGTCAGGGACAGGCAGGAGAGTCAGGGAGTAAGCGAGGCGGTCAGCGTAGATACAGGCAGGGTCGGATAACAGGCCAGACAGGATAGTCGAGGGACAGGCAGGATCAGAGAACAGGCAGAGCAGGCAGATCGAGGACAGGCAGGGTCGGAACCGGGTAGGCAATCTGGTATCAAACGCGGGAAAGACAAGCATGAAGTACAATCTGGCAAAGAGTGTGTGTAAGGTGCGGGTTTAAATACTGGCAGAAGCTAATGGGTGCAGAAGAGAAGAGGAGTGAGCTAACGAGTGGTGTGGAAAACAGGTGAGACAGGTGAATGGAAAACTACTGGTGAATGATGGAGCAGACTATGACAGAACCCCCCCCTTAATGGACGGCTCCTGACGTCCCTAAATGCTAATCTACAGAGGAGGGTGGGAGGTGGGATTAATACTCATCTGAAAAAGTTCTTTCGGCCTCCCTCTCCTGCCCCCTGTGGGAATCTGCATCCTCATCAGAAGCCGGCCCCTCGCTGTCCTCCTCTGAAGAGCTGACGGTAAGAGGAGAGACTCTCCCTGTGTCTCTGCCCGTCGACGTGACGGTCTTAGATGGTTGCTCGGGATTACGCCGATGGAACTCCCTGATGAGCCGGGGGTCCAACACATGACGAGCTGGAACCCAAGCCCTCTCCTCAGGGCCGTAACCCTTCCAGTCCACCAGGTACTGGACTCCTCTTCCTCTGCGACGGGAACGAAGAATTTGTCGGAGAGTGTACGTAGGCCCGCCGTCAATCATCCGGGGGGGTGGTGGGGGAGGGACTGCAGGAACCAAGGCACTCTCTCGGACAGGTTTGATCCTGGAAACGTGGAAGGTGGGATGGATCCGCAGAGTCCGAGGCAGTCTTAGCCTTACTGCTGCGGGATTGATTATCCTGACAATCTCAAAAGGTCCAATGAATCTAGGTGCAAGCTTCTTTGAATCCACCCGTAAAGGAATATCCCGGGAGGAAAGCCATACCTTTTGGCCCACCTGGTAGACAGGTGCTTTGGAACGTCGGCGATTGGCAGAGGAGGCGTACCGGTTGGCCGAACAAACGAGAGTTCTCCGGGCTTGATTCCAGGTCCGTCGACAACGACGGATGAAAGCCTGGACGGACGGACAGGTAACCTCCCTCTCCAGGGCCGGAAACAGAGGGGGTTGAAACCCGTAAGCAGCACTGAAATGGGGACAGCTTGGTGGCAGAACTGACCAGAGTGTTGTGGGCGTACTCGACCTACAGCAGTTGTTTAGCCCAGGCCGCTGGGTGCTTGGAGACTATACAGCGTAAGGTCGTCTCCATCTCCTGGTTCTTTCTTTCTGTTTGACCATTGGATTGCGGATGGAAACCGGATGACAGACTGACCGTGGCCCCAAGGAGCGTGCATAATTCCCTCCAGAACACTGAGGTAAATTGAGGACCCCGATCAGAAACCACATCAGTAGGCAGCCCATGGAGCCGGAACACATGGAGCAGGACCAGCTCTTTAGCTGAGGGGGAGCTTGGGTATCGGCACAAAATAAGCCATTTTACTGAATCGGTCTACCACCGTCAAGATGGCAGTGTGTCCGTTGGACGGTGGCAGACCAGTAACAAAGTCCAGAGAAATGTGAGACGATGAGGGATAGGCAGAGGTCGTAGGAGACCAGCAGGAGCTTGGTGAGAAGACTTGTTTTGATTGCAAACAGGGCAGGCATTAACAAATTCCCTGGTGTCCTCCTTAAGTGTTGCCCACCAAAACCTTTGCTGGACTACCTCCCATGTACGTTGGATCCCAGGATGGCAGGTGAGTCTGGAGTTATGAGCCAACTGGATAACATCAGACCTCAACGTCCTACGAACAGGCGGTTCGGAGGACAGGCACTGGGTCCCGGCTGGTCCTGCTGGGCGGCCTTGACCCTCTCCTCCACCTCCCAGATGAGGGCGGAGACGAGCTGAGGAGTCGGAAGGATGGTGTCCAAGCCTCTGGGAATGTTACCTCCCTCTCCAAACTGACGAGAAAGAGCGTCAGCCTTAATGTTCCGAGAACCAGCTGCCATATTAAAACAGTTTAGACGAGTAAGCAGCGAGCTGGCAACGTCACATGCATCAGACATAGTACTACGGGGCACTAGAATAGTGATTCCCACAGCCCTACAAGATAGAGTCCTACAGCTAGCTCACGAAGGACATCAAGGTATCGCTAAAACCAAAGCACTACTCAGAACAAAAGTGTGGTTTCCAGATATTGATCAGAGAGCAGAAGCATCAGTACGCAGCTGTCTTGCATGTCAGGCAAATACCCCAGCTGTACATACTGAGCCATTAAAAATGTCAAGTCTACCAGAAGCACCCTGGCACAGCATCAGCGCAGACTTTTATGGACCACTACCAACAGGAGAGTACCTGTTAGTCATGATAGACGATTATACACGCTACCCAGTTGTGTTAGAGTGTTAGATCAACTTCAGCTAACACAATCATTCCAGTCATGGACAACGTTTTCTCTATGTTTGGAATCCCCAGAGTGGTAAAAACTGATAATGGCCCCCCATTCAACAGCAGCCAATTCTCTCAGTTTGCAGACTACTTAGGATTTCATCATCGCCGGATCACACCGCTTTGGCCTCAAGCTAACGCTACAGCTGAAAGATTCATGCGCACACTGGGCAAAGCAATACGTGTGGCAGAAACACAGGGAATTCATTGGAAACAACATTTGAACATATTTCTACGTGAGTACAGATCTACACCTCACAGCACAACAGAGAGCTCATCTGCTGAACCACTGTTATTTCCAACGCAAAGTGTACACAAAGATCCCTTCATTCACTCACACTGCCAACAAGCGCTCAGACTCAGAAGTGAGAGCTAAGGACAAGATGAAATCTCATGCAGTCACTCATCGTCATGCTACATCTCACACTTTCACTCCAGGTGACATTGTGCTTCATCGCCAGCCCAAGCATAACAAACTCACCACACCATACAACACTAAACCCTACACTGTGATTAAAGTCAAAGGCTCAATGGTTACAGCGGCAAGAGATGGACATCGCATAGTCAGGAACTGTTCATTCTTCAAGAAGATCGCTGGAGAGCTAATTGACATCCCACCAGATCCAGTCAGTGATGACTCTACGTCACAACACCCAGATATCCCACGAGACACGATAGGCATCCTCCTGCCTATTTACAGGACTATACATAGTGTATGGACTGCTAAACGTGTGAATGATACTCTGGGTATACAAAAATGTGTATATTTCCAACTGTTGTTAACTTCAAGAGAGTGTTGAGTCCTGGTTAAGATAAGAAGTAAGATTTATGTAGGAAACAGTTTTAATGCATTTTCAGTATGTATAATTTGGTGTGGGGGATGTTTCAAAGCTAACATGTGAATGCAAAAGTCTTAACGATACTGTTACAGCAGAATTGCACTAGTTCCAGATAACTGTTACGTTAAATGCAGTATAACAGCCAAATGTTTAAAGCTATTAAAAAGAAAAGGGCAATGTGATATTCATGTGAATGTATTGTGCTCTCAGTATAACTGCGCCCCCTGCAGACTACACAGCATATAGATACACTAGCAGTGATGAAGTACACAGTAAGCATGTATAAGTTATAACGTCAGCACTGGTGAATAAACCCTGTTAACGTCCAGCAAGTTGAGTCTTTCATGTACAACATAGAAATATTACAGGTGGCATCTTCCCTATAATACTCGGGCATCCAGAAGCCATCTCATCATCGCCTTTCCTCACTGTGAAAACAAATGTGGAAAAAACAAATAGATTAATTCTCTAGCTTGTACTTTCAAAAATGTAACTCAAATCAGAAATAATTTCTCTACAACAACAATCCACTCCAAGTAGGGAATGAGTCCTTACCCCAAGTGAAGGAGTTCAAGTATCTCGGGGTCTTGTTCTCGAGTGGGGGAACAATGGAGCGTGAGATGGGAAGGAGAATCGGAGCAGCGGGAGCGGTACTGCAGTCGCTTTACCGCACCGTTTTGTCGAAAAGGGAGCTGAGCCAGAAGGCAAAGCTCTCTGTCTACCGGGCCATTTTCGTTCCTACTGTAAGGAAATATTTGTATGTATTCATGCAAACTGTGAAGGGCTGTTAAGGATTTTATTGCTGTGGGGGAGCTGGAACAAGACCCCGCTGTGGTCTCTGGAATGTGATGGGGGGGATGTGTGGATGCTGCAGAGGCTGCAGAAATAGGAGACAGTGAGGGTCAGAGGTGTTTGTTTGAGATGACTGGACCAGTTGTCCTTAAACTCCACCCCCTCCTGTATCATTTGGTATGAAAGCCTATCCGGCTTGCTGTTCTCTCTCTCTCTCCTCGCGTCGCTCGGACTGGAAGGTTGTGGCGGCCTGTGGGCAGGAGCCAGGAGTAGGCCAAACTCCTGACATTGCACATATGATACGATATGGTTGTGTATGGTAATGTATTTGATTGTATTGCATTGTATATTACCATTAAAGTGGATTATTGTTAAACGGTTACTTGTATGCTCTGGATTCCCTTCATGTAAGATAACGGCTTGTGTAGGGACGCGAGGAGATTTAAGAAAGCGGACGAGTTGTCCACTAAATCTCCTAACACTACCCTCACCTATGGTCATGAAGGATGGGTCATGACCGAAAAAACGAGATCGCGGATACAAGCGGCCGAGATGGGTTTTCTCCAGTGTTGTGCTAGTTACTGAAAACCAGTAACTAGTTACCATTACTAGTTACTTCATTTCAAAAGTAACTCGGTTACTTTACTGATTACTTACACCAAAAAGTAATGCGTTACTGTGAAAAGTAACGTTTTAGTTACTTAAAAAAGGGCTCCCATTATATTAATGCCCTTATAGCCTTCATTTCAGTACTGTTATTGCATTGGAGAATAATACAATCTGTTGATCAACTTGACATGCATTATATGCAATCTGGATAGCATCGATATTAGCTGGCTTTACATTTTTGTATATTCTTTCTCCAGGTAGTTGGAAAAAGTTTTCCGTTTCATATGCCGTGTGCCGCCCGGACATGCTATCATGCTAACTAGCTCCCTGAAAGCGGGTGACTCCACTGTAGCAATAGCCTGCATGTGTTCTACAACATACCGTGCAATGGCTTTATCGACTTTTCCCTGGCTAGCAGTCCCTTGGTTAAAATCCAGCCGCTGTTGCTTAGGTGGAGGTGGAGGTGGAGTGGCGTCGGATGAGTCTCTGTGGTCTTAGCTACTAGCTTCGTCCCAGCATGTTGTTTTTGCAGATGTTTTAAGAGATTTGAATGACTGGTTTGGGCAGTAGATAGGCTCTTTGACCCGCCAGGACACAACTTACATTTAACTAAAACGTTCTTTTCTTTGTGCTCGACAAAAGTGAAATAGTGAGAATATCTCCAGGTGGAGAAACTAGACTTGAGCTCCGCCGCCGCCATGATAGTCTTGTTAGTAAACAACACAAACACGCCCACAGCCCGTCTCCGCATGTGACACAGGAAGTATTTCGTCGTTTTCCAATGATTTAATGTAATAGTTTGCCTGTCTGGCCATTGTAATCGGGCTCTTTGAAGATCCAAAAATCTCCGGTTTTCTGAAATTTCTGATCGGATTGGCAAAAACTTCAGAATTTGTATTGACCGCCGTTCAACTGACACCGTTGTTTTCCCCCCAAAAGTGGGTGGAGCCGTTATTTTTGCCCGGAAGTGACGCATTTGTTACTCTCATCTATACCGTGTTAAATTCAACATGTATAGCCTATGTCTTGTTTATTTCAACAACAAGAACAAGAAACGGCATCCATCTTCTTTGTTTGTTGTTGAGTGTGTGAAAGAACATTATATCACAAGATGGATGCCGTCGTGTTATTGTCACATGTGTGTGAAATTACTATAGATGAATACACTCTTACACCAAATAAATAACAAAAAGATAAAAACAGATGAATACTCTTACACCAAATAAATAAGTAATAGATACAAACAGAGAGATGACATACCTTTCCGGTGACGGAGGTTCATAATCAGAGTCCCCTTTATGCGTGACGAGATCACTATCTTCCGACGGAGAGTCCTGAAATACGATGTCCAATGCCTCCTCGACGGACAAAAAACTCTTCTTTCTAGCTGCCATTGTTACAATGAAGACAAAGAAAACAAATCCTGCTGTTTCGCTGATCGATCTGCCGTTCTCTGCTCTCCTGTCGCCGCGAGACATGCTATGCTATGCTGCGTAAAAAGAGTGGGCGTGTGCGTAAACCAGCTATACTGCCTTATTTATACTTACGCAAGATCCTATCTCTGGAACCCATTGGTCGATTTGGGTGATTGACACCTTTTTTGAATCGTTAGAGCCAATCGAATCGAGTGGCAGTTTAAAAATACGTAAATGGGTCATTCTACAAAGGTGGAATCTGGGTGATACAAATCTGCTGAAATATATTCCTTCTAAAAACATCTAAAACCTGTTAAATAGCAATAACTAACTCTTAACTTGATGAATCCACAACAAGTAGAGCTTAAAGTATTTTTATTTATTTTTTTATTTTATACTTTATACAAAGCTTATCTGTATAGGAATGTCACTGGTGTTACATGTTACCAGGAAGAAGAGTAACACCAGTGACGGTACCGGTGACAATTTGGAGAAACACTACCATTTTAATAAAATGGCTGCAATGTGTCAGACCAAATATGGCTTCAGTCAATATCAAAATCGTTTAACTCTTCAATACAATACATGAAAAGTCATCACAATGCCGTTATGTGAAAGTCATCACATAACGGCATTGTAATACACGGTTCGGCTGCATTACATTTTACATATCTGCCGTAGTTCGGTATTTATAGAGCCCTGATGAGAAGACTTCTAGACAAACAGGAGGAACTGCCGCCAACACTGGAAACGTGACGTGGATCATAAATATATCAACAATTAAACAACATCTTACATTTCTTTTCACACAATCCGTCTCCTTGCAGTATCAACACTAATTCGGCGGACTTTTATATTTGATCCAATTGGTAGATAGGCTGTATTTACACCATAAAGGTGCACAACTGATATAAAGGGACACCTAGTGGTTAAAGCATGTTATTGAATTTCATTATTTTTATTATTAGATATTAATAGAATCCCTATAAAGTATGTTCATTACTCGTTATTCTCTACTAATAGTTAAGTAAAGACTGTATATAATGACTATTTTGCACATCCCTTTCAAGATTTCAAGATTTTCTAAGGTTTATTGACATATCATATAGGCCTACACAACTATGGTGTAGTTATGCAATGAATGAAAAACTTGGGTCGCAGGTTCCTCAACAGTGCATTACAAGACATCTATCAATATGTGTGCATACCTCCAGCAATGTTAACTATGTTGAAGCACTTATTTTAACTGATATTATACATATGCATTATACTCTTATAAGATGTATGTAGATAGTATAAGAAATGTGCAGAATATGACAATTTAATGGTGGAGGTGGACCCATTCAAATCCAGTTTTGGACAGTCTGCCGTGGTTCCATCCCATTTCAAGTGCTGTTCGACGCTCTGCACACTCTCCAATCACAGAGCTTGAGGACTATCACGGGGTTTGTCAAGCGAAGCGGAGAGAATACTTACTTCCGGGTGTAATATTCTGTAAAGCAAATGAGCTGCTCCGACCCTCGGTCCTGACGGACTCCAACTTGTGTTTAGTAATCAAACAAATAAATAAACACAAGGATAATTATGTGTTATTGTTGAGTAAATGGAGAATTGCACAGGGTAAAATAACGTATCTATTGTGGTGATTGACATTATTCACCCACGGATCTATGGGTTAGGGTATTGTTCTGCACGGACATTTTAGTGAGCCGGACTTCCTGTCTCCGCCGGTCTTCGCTTCCCGGGCATGAAGCTGTTTACATGTGTTTTGAGATGCTAAATAAAAGTCTAGCTTGTACCTTTGATACCCCGCCTCCGAATGTCGAATGTCAGCCATGGTTTTTTTTTCTGCAGGGAGAAATGTGAAGATCACGTGACATTGGAATGAATGGTGAAAGAAAACGTAGGCATTTTACAATTTCAGAGGCGTTTTCGTAGAAATACTACGTCCTACGTTGTGGACCAACGTAGTTATTACACGTTTTTTTATGAGACTGAGTTGGGTCATCACAACTCTTTTAGGTCAAGAGTGATCACCCTGGCTGGCTTATTCCCCCCTCCTTACAGGTCGGAGGAAGAAGCCAGGGCTGCAGTCGAATAGTCCATTTAGCTTAGGAACCTTCCTAACGGAGTGAAATGACCCGGAAGTCCCTCAGTGGCAGCCATGATAAGTGCCGTTCGAATTCTCTAGAATGATGAGAATGATAGGAAAGGAGGTTTCAAACGTCCTTTATAACCTCCTTTAGCTTAGGAACCACTGGACCTCCCTTACCGAAAGGAGAGGAGAAAATGCTGCCCCACAATGCCTTGCAGCCGCAGCATTTGACGTCACACAACAGTCGGCCGTTCACGGAAACAATCGATTATGACGGAGAAATGATATCATGAAAGTTACGGTGCTTATTAAGCTTTTTAAAACGTATGTGGTAAGTTGCCAAAGTGCTTTGTTTTGAACGTTCATCAGTTTTATAATCAAAAAGAGAAATATGAACATTAGTTTTTACTGAAATGATCAAATAAAGTCAACATTTCACTGAGCTGTGTGTGGTTTGTTCAACTTTTAAAAGATGTTTGAATGGTGATAACACAGTGATAGGTGTTAAAGACTGAAGGATAAAGATAAGGCAAAAGTAAATCCTATCATGGAAACGCTAAAAACATTGAGCTGTCTGAGTGGAAAAGTAATGTGTTAAAGTTTACTGTTGAGATGCCTCAGCAGTTGGCCGGCTACATCCTGTTATCTTCAAGGACTAGAACACCATGGTACGGGTATGTGTGGCCCTGACCTTCAAAAGGCGCAACCGTCTTGTGAGAAAACCAGTTAAAGCAGGTAACAAAGACACACCAAAATTAGGAAAAGGGAGTAGGGCCCTGGCCCTGACCTTAGCTAAAACTGGGTGAAAACTGGGTGTTGCTGGGCAGAAAAGGCAGAGAGCACCAAAGGTGGGGGCTTCACAGCAAATACTATAAAGAACAAGATATATTCAGGATTCGGGGCTCACTTCAACTGGGATCTTACACTGACGAGCCTGTCACGGTGAGAACTCAAGAAGGAGTCCAAAGCGCTTTGTGGTATAGTATCAGATTGATATATCTTTGTTGAACTGTGTAATAAAGTGCTTATTTGAAGAAACAATCCATTGGAGTGCAAAGTCTAGTTTTTGTACAGCTAACAGAGAATTGTGTCGAAGGACACAATTCCTTTTCCCTCAGAACTAAGAAAGGTCATCGGCGGATCCGGACGGCGACCCCGCTCTGGCCATATCCAAACGATCTGCGCGGAGGACGGACCTGGTCCGGTAGACTCCAACAAGACTAACGTTTATAATAAATACATTTGTATTGATTTTAAGATATTTTCATAGTTTAGTACATAGTACAATCATACTGGGATAATTTTTTTTATTAATGTGGACCGGAGGGAGAGGGTGACGAGCATAAGTTTCACTTTCCTTTTTTATTTAAATTCCAACTTTGGTCATGAAGAATATGTTTCTCTGTTGTCCACGTTCATAAAGCAAAGCAACAGCATCAGAGCACGGTGCAGAGTCTCTAGATGAGTTGACAGTAGTCCCTCGTTCTTATTAAACATCCATGTTGTAGTCCGCTGTATAGAAAACTGTAGTTTCCATAGTTTCCCCACAGCAGCAGACGCACAAAATGACGTCCGCTGGCGCATCATAAACACGTCGGATAGTGAAAGTGCAGTCGGATTCTCTAAAGCACCGCAGTCTCTTCTCCTAAATCCTTTTGAATTCTCCTATCCACTATCCCTTAACCCCGTGACGTTTCACTCAGAGGTCAAGGAATAGGAGATAGGGTTAGAACTTAGGAGCTGATTTTTAAACTATCCAAACGCAACCCACGTCTCATCTCTTCTGTCCTGTGCGCGCGCTGTCTTGCTATGTGGCGCGCACGGCGGCCTGGTGCCGTTCTCAGTGCCTGTTTGTGCACTATAGAGAGCGCTCGATCGGGCAACCTCTGTCTGCACAACGGCTGTCACACTGGCTGTGTGAGGCTGTGTCACAGGCATATGTCTCCTCTGGCAACCCAGTCTCACGGCATTTCGTGTTCACCAACACGATTTTTAATCTATTGATTCGTGTTCACCAACACGATTTACCCCTTTTTTTCGTGTTGCACAGCACGATTTTAAAAGCAATGTATTTCTACTGGTTATGTGTTTCGTGCCTGCAGGCTGCAGCACGTCTTTTTCTCCGGTCGGGTCGTGGAAGACCGGAAGCTGTGTGGTTCATAAAAACATGTTCTTACTCAATATCAAGCAGTGGTGTAGTGGAGATTTTTTTACTGGGGGGACGCTATTTTAAATTAGGTCATCCCAAACAAGTGCGCACGTGCGCAGTGCACTCACAAAACGGGAAGACAGGTCCACAGAAACTACCGGTATGCTTAGTCCTACTTTACTTACTGTACTGCAAAAAGCAGACGGTGCTGTGCTCAACAGACACACACAGACTCAAAACCATGGACACACTGGCACATACGTTACATAAACAATGTATAGGCCTAAATTGCATAAACTACAGTATTGCAACTAAGCAGACAGCGCTGCTTTTCTCTCTCTCTATCTCCACTTTCAAAATCTATTTAAAACTCATAACAAACAAACAAAATTCCCAAAGTTGTCCTGAAATTAACTTATTAAATAAACAAAACGAAAAATATATATAGCCTACTAATGCAAACATTGAATCTGGACTGGAAATTATTCTGATTAGGCCTAGCCTACATTGCAAATAAGCAGACAGCGCTGCTTTTTTCACACACACACACACACACACACACACACACACACACACACACACACACACACACACACACACACACACACACACACACACACACACACACACACACACACACACACACACACACACACACACACAAACACACACACACACACACACACACACACACACACACACACACACACACACACACACACACACACACACACACACACACACACACACACACACCTTGCGTTTTGAAGACTGATACATCAGATATGGATGAACAACTTTGCAGCCCAGTTTCCCAGCTTTGCAGTCTATCCACGGGTATGTCTCTTGTTTCCTCCGCCACATCTCCTCCGTCCATACCTCTGGGAAAGGTGAGCTTGAGCTAGCCAGGGGAACGTTGCTAGCGCAGCTAACGTGCACGTTAGCTAGCATTATCCACGTCTTTAGGCGGCTCTTCTGATGATGTACTGTAGTACTAGTAGCAGCTTCACTTGTAGCTTCGGTGCTGCTAGACTCTTTCTTCTTGTGAATTATATTCTTTTTAGAAAAGAAGTCAAGTAAAAAATGTTTGCCTGCCATTATAGAGCTTTTTCGTTAGCGTTCTTGAGGGAAAGAGCTGCCGCAAAATCGGCGGGCGGTAAACTGGCCGTGGGTGTGTCACTGACACATCCCCAGCTCGCCGCGGGGTCACGAGCCTGATGACTAATCATAATTCTTTAAGGAAATCGTTTTTATTATTTTTTATTAATTACTGTGAAATGTATTATGTTTTTGTCATTATTACAACAAATACACACTTGCAACTGATAAGACTGGCAATGATTTTATATTTATTAGACTATTACAAAAAAGATCATGCTCCAAATAAGTGGGGGTACGGCGTACCCCCGCGTCCAACGCCCACTACACCACTGATATCAAGCCACAATTATTGCTTTTATTTTAAATCGTATAATTTCTGACTTTTGTTGCCGTCTGTGAGGAAAATAAATGGGGCTCAGAGCCTCAGGATACTGAAATCTGTATTTTTAAATATTTTTTCCTTCTAATTTGTTATTCTTTTCAAAATAACACACTGTTATTTACTCACCAATAACACACAATTATCCTTGCTTTTATTTATTGGTTTAATTCCATAATCTCTGGCTTTTTTGGTGTCCGTCAGGAACTGAATTTCAAAATAAAAATAACCGGAAACAGACGTAGGCCTATAAGGGACATTTCGAGCATCATTGCGATTGTCAACATTTCTGAGTTTAGGATGGCCGAAGACACTACACTACCCATAATCCCCAGCTATCGTTTAGGACTACAGTCCCCGTAAGGTTACGCAGAGCGTCAAACAGCTGTGTGAAATGGAACGAAAACACGCCAGACTATCCTAAACTGGAATCGAACACCCCCCCAGAACTACACATGCTGGCTATTGTGTTTCGCAAAATGTTCTATGGGACGTCTCTACTGAACGTTTTCGTTTTCCCCACAAATAGAAGTTGCCAGTATTAAACACATTGGTGTTATCAAATGTAAAACATATAATTAATAAATGGGTGAAAATCGCTTGTGTCCATAATGCGCAGCATTAATATATAGCATTAATATATACCCACATGACAGCTCATTGCTACTTTGTAATTCTACTCCACTACAATTCAGAGGTTCACCTGGTATTTTTACTCCACTGCATTTATTTGAGTTACTTTGCAGATTCTGATTAATTATGTGAAATATAAACAACCCTTAAATCAGACTTTAGTTACACCTGAGTAAAATTCAGGTAAGGTGATTGTCAAGTGCCAACAATCAGGAGAGATATTTGATAGTTGGTGCTTGAGAAGACAAAACATTTATCTGCAATTGACATGAATGGAAACAAGTAATAAAGTATATTCATTACTCGCTATTCTCTACTAATAGTTCATTAAAGACTGTATATTATGGCTATTTTGCACATCCCTTTCAAGATTTTCAAAGGTTTATTGACATATCACACACAACTACGGTGTAGTTATGCAATGAATGAAACACTTGGGTCACAGGTTCCTCAACAGTGCATTACAAGACATCTATCAATATGTGTGTACCTCCACCATTAAACTGTCATATTCTGCACATTTCTTATTCTATCTACATACATAAGAGTATAATTCATATGTATAATATCAGTTAAAATAAGTGCTTCAACATAGTTAACATTGCAGGAAAGCAATATATTAGACGTTAAGTACTTTGTCAGGCTTAATATTTATCTGTAGATAGATACCCCCAAAGTTTTTTTCTTATTTAAAAGAAGACCTTAATCTGTTATTCAATGTTTAAATAAAGGTTAATCCGTTTTTCTGTTTTGCACCTCCTCCTATTAATATCTTTGTACATCCTGCACTAAACTGTTTTAGAGATCACTTATAGTATCTATATTTATACTTTCCCCCTATGAAAGTATGTACTCTTAATATTATTTTAATAAAATATAACACATAAAAACAATAATTCAATAACGTGCTTTAACCACTAGGAGGTGCACACAAGGTACACACAGCCATAATAACTTTGTATTATTAGTGTGTATGTACAACATCTGAAGATGTATAGTTTTATGCATGCTTTCACATAATTTTACAGCATATACTATTTCAGACTCAGTATTTACATTCTTACATTCAAAGAAAATCAGTAATATCTTTAAAAACTACAGTCCTTTTATATCAGCTGTGCACCGTTATGGTGTAAATATAACATATCTATGAATTAGATCAAATGTAAAAGTCAGCCGAATTAGTGTTGATACTGCAAGGAGACGTATTG
This sequence comes from Pseudochaenichthys georgianus, assembly GCF_902827115.2. Lineage (NCBI taxonomy): Eukaryota > Metazoa > Chordata > Actinopteri > Perciformes > Channichthyidae > Pseudochaenichthys > Pseudochaenichthys georgianus. The sequence goes on from NC_047508.1 coordinate 9,608,702, forward strand.
TGTGAAGAGAAATTGAAGATGTTGTTTAATTGTTGATATATTTATGATCCATGTCAAGTATTCAGTTTCGGCCGCATTTCTTCCAGTTTTTCCAAAGGTCTTCTCATCAGGGCTCTCTAAATAAAGAACTACGGCAGATCTGTAATATGTAATGCAGCCGAACCGTGTATTACAATGCCGTTATGTGATGACTTTCAAAGAGAAAAGCAAGAGCACTCGGAATTAAGTATTATTTTATTCTTTTAAAATGTTTTCCGGATTTCATATAATATAAACACTAAATCCCAGCATGCATTGCGGCTAACACATCCAATCAGCGAGCTTAAAACCATAGCTGAGGATCTTGGGTAATTGCTCGAAATGCCTACGTCTGTTTCCGGTTATATTTATTTTGAAATTCAGTTCCTGACTGATGCCAAAAAAGCCCGAGATTATGGAATTAAACCAATAAATAAAAGCAAGGATAATTGTGTGTTATTGGTGAGTAAATAACAGTGTGTTATTTTGAAAAGAATAACAAATTAGAAGTAAAACAAGATTTAAAAAATACAGATTTCAGTATCCTGAGGCTCTGAGCCCCATTTATTTTCCTCATAGAACAAAAGTCAGAAATTATACGATTATTTATTTATCAATTATATTGATTTAAGATAAAATCAATAACTGTGGCTTGATATTGAGTAAGAACATGTTTTTATGAACCACACAGCTTCCGGTCTTCCACGACCCGACCGGAGAAAAAGACGTGCTGCAGCCTGCAGGCACGAAACACATTACCAGTAGAAATACATTGCTTTTAAAATCGTGCTGTGCAACACGAAAAAAAGGGGCAAATCGTGTTGGTGAACACGAATCAATAGATTAAAAATCGTGTTGGTGAACACGAAATGCCGTGAGACTGGGTTGCCTCTGGGGTGGAGCCCCCGGAGAACATCAATGCGCACTCCACCAGAGGAATTTTCTCCTCCACGGCTTTGCACGGAGGAATGTCAGTGGAAGACATTTGCACTGCTGCATCTTGGTCTTCCCCCTGTTCATCTATTCATTTTTATTTGAGGAATGTCTCCCATCGTCTCTGACATACCCTGTACTGGGTGTCCTGTCGGAGTGAGTGACGTCAGGGAGCCAGCTGTGCGCCTCTCTCCTGCCTCTCGGCATGCGGAGAGCGTCCCTTTTTCCCTCTTATAGGAGGGATGTTCCTTTTTCCTCTGACACACTTTGTGCGGAGTGCCTGCTCAGAGTGAGTGACATCAGGGATCCAGCTATGATCACTGGGCAAGGTGGGACCTTCGTCTCTACTTTCTCACAGCGGCTGGTATTGTTCCCAGCCTTCACCCCGTCAGGGAAGATATGCATGTTTTGCTATGTTCCAGGGACGGTGATGCGCCATTACGCATGGCACAACAGGCAGGGGGTGTTATTGAGCAGGTGTGTCTGTGCTTCTAGTGCCGGGCGGACCCAGTTGGGCGCAGACATCATGCTTCGCCCTTAACCCAATAGCGATAGCCTTAGAGGCTATCTACCTTTAGATAGCCTCTTAGATAGCCTCTAATTAGAGGCTAATTACGAAATAATGTGCTAAGGTTACTGTAACTGTAACCCCAGCTTCTATGAGTAAATGGCACAGCCCTCTAAGTGCTGGGCCCCACTGGCTCTACGAATAGCTGAAGAAAAGTTATTTGTATGGGAGCAGATTGCCGGGCCTCCTTCCTATTTATACCGGAAGGAGGCCCGAGGGTGGGGACCACCTTGCGGGTGGGCGTGGACTACAAGTTTTCAGTGCTGCGCGGCGGCGCAGGGGGATTACCCAATAGCGATAGCCTGGGCTGCGCCATTTACTCAGAAGCTGGTAGTCAGTTCTAGCTGCTAGCTCGGTTAATGTTGTGCCTGTAGTGATGGGGTGTATACCCATGTAATCTGTGGAATCTCAGCTTTCAGAATATGTGTTGTTTGTGCAGAAAGTATGAATTATAAATGATCGTTTTTGTGAGTTATGAGCAGAAATAGCAATTGCCCGTTTTTGCCATGGGCTCATTTAGAGGCTTGTTGTGAGACTGATTTTTCGAAAAACATTTTTTTGTTCGTATCGTCAGTTAGCCAAGTTTCCTCCGGTCAGATGGGTATGGACTATTAATAGTTTCATGAATGACACTTCAGATATAGCACTGTTGCTACATATATAGCATTTTCGGAACCGAGCTCGGGTCCGTGGGGCTTAAGAGGTTAACATTTTGGGTTACTTAATGTTACTTCATATTAAGGCTAATAAAAATGACAAGGCTGTAATGCTAACTAACGTGCTAGCTACTAGCTAGGTAGCTAACTTGATCCAGCCACTCCTGGTCCTTTCATCAGACGGGAAGCGAAAGTATGAGCAAGACCCATTGCTGGTATGATAACAACCTGGTTCTAAGCACACAGGCATCTTGTTAAAGTTATCTTATCTTAGCCAGCTCCATATAGATAGATTATATCTATATGGCGCTGATCTATCTCTTAGTGGAGGAAAACAATTGTGACATCACTTACTCTGGGATTTGTAGTCTTTCTCGTTGCGTATTTTTCATAGTCTTATATTTCAACAGTTTTACGACAAACTGTGACTTTTTTGACATGGAAATTACTTTATAAGATTGACAAACACCATATGTGTAATTCATGGCACAATTCTACGGACATGGAGAAGAAAAAAATATTATTTGTCGTTGGGATTTTCACAGCTTCATCTAGCAGGGCGTCCTTGGCCAGGTATAGTAAACCCAGAATGACGATGATGATGACTGCCTTCACATGCCAGCATCCGGTAGAGGAGAGAGACGACATCTGGAGGCGTGAATCCACTCCGCTCTACCTTGTACTCTTGATGTTTAGCTCGGATGACGGCGCGTATCGAACTGTTCTGATAAAACGACTCTGTAGCTCGTTGTCTACTTTGCTTCATGAGTTATTGATGCGCGAAATTCGAATCTGTCAATAACTCAGCTCAGAGGGACGTGCATGTCCCCTCGCTCTGAGTGTTCTCTTGAGGTGTCTTCACTTATGTGAAACCCTTTATATATACAGTCTATGTGTGAAACCTGTGTCTATTGCCAAGCACTGATGTTATATCTTTATATTTAAGGCCAAGCTCAAAGTAAAATCGATGAACCACTCCATTGTTGTGGTTTCTGTGTTTCCGTAGCAGCCGAACTGACCAGGAAGTACTAAATGAAAAGTATTGCGAGATCTCGCAAAGGGGTTTTGCGATTTCTCGCAAAGGTTTTGCGAAATCTCGCAAAACATTTTTATTTATTTTTTAAATTTCTTCTCCATGTCCCCTAGGGGGCTCCGTACAATTCAAACGGGATCGAAAGATAAGTTTTCTCTCTCCATTGACTGAAAACATCTGGCCTTGCACACACACTACTGAAATACTCTCACGTTCACTACTGAACACCTCACACACACACACTACTGAAAATTAAGCCTCACACACACACACACACTATTGAAATCCTCTCACATTCACTACTGAACACCTCACACACACACTACTGAAAATTAAGCCTCACGCACACACTACTGAAAACATCTGGCCTTGCACACACACTACTGAAATCCTCTCACATTCACTACTGAACACCTCACACACACACTACTGAAAACATCTGGCCTTGCACACACACTACTAAAATCCTCTCACATTCACTACTGAACACCTCACACACACTACTGAAAACATCTGGCCTTGCACACACACTACTGAAATCCTCTCACATTCACTACTGAACACCTCACACACACACTACTGAAAATTAAGCCTCACACACACACTACTGAATTCTCTCACATTCACTACTGAACACCTCACACACACACTACTGAAAACATCTGGCCTTGCACACACACTACTGAAATCCTCTCACATTCACTACTGAACACCTCACACACCAACCTGATCTCACCAGAATGCGTGACTCCACCACGACTCCTTAACACTGCATTGCGTGGTGGACTCACGAACTTTGTTACATGTACGTGTCTGCACCACGCAAACAACCCCAATGTAAAGTGAATGAGGCTCTTTTGTCGTGGTGCACACACGCATTTCTACAACGTCCTGCAGGGAGCTTTTATTCTATAAAACGTTTTTAAAATCTACTTTATAGCTTGTAGTAACTCACGGGAGGCTTATTTTATTTTATTTGTATTCATAATAATTTTTATTTTTCGTCAGAATGTATTATGGTGCATTATTTACGATTTTTTGTTCTCAAAAAACAGTGCATTGTGTGTAATACAACTGTGATTTTTATTAAATTAGTTAGTTTTTAAGGAAGGCCAGAGCTTCAGCTGTGTCCAATAGATTGTTCCCTTTAGTTAACGTTTTTTAAAAGAACATTATATTCCTATTTGATCATGTCCCCTTTATTGTATTACGGAGAGCAATGTGAACGTCCATTCCCATTGGATAACGGAGGATGTTACACCCGGAAGTAAGTATTCCCCTTACTGTCGATTGATTTTACAGTGATATCTGCACTACTCATCAACTCAAAAACACCAGATTATCCTTGTTGATAACACAACATTGATTGGTTTAAATTGTGTACAATGCTTTTGTATTTTTCCCCTTCGATTCGGAGAAACAAATATGTGTTCAGTTTAGGATGGCCGAAGACACTACACTACCCAGAATCCTCAGCTATCGTTTGGGACTCCACCATGTGCTTTGCTAGACAAACCCCGTGATTTGTCCTCAACCTCTGTGATTGGATGTTGGAGTGGCAGTGCGCGAAGTTTACGCTGAGCGACAAACAGCATTTTGAAATGGAATGAAACCCATCGACGGCACACTATTCAAAACAGGAATCGAGCGTCTCCTACCCCCCCCCCCCCCCCCCCCCCCCTTAGGTCACAGGCTCCTCCAATGGTGCAACACAATAAAACAGATACACAGAAAAAATAGTGCAAGTCAATACAAAAAGAAAATTAGTAAAATAGTAAAAAGTGAAATAGTGCAATAAGAGTCTATACAAGGGATTGGAATATGATATATTAAACAAATCATTTCTAAGTAGCAGCCAGATTAATGCTATGGATGTTATTTCAAAGTTCAGGTGTTTAATAGTTTTATGGCCTGTGGGATGAAACTGTCCCTGAGTCTGGTGGTTTTAGTCCGGATGTAAGATAAAATAAGATAAGATAAGATGGTACTTTATTGATCCCAATTTGGGAAATTGTTTTTGTTGCAGCAGCATAAAAGACAAGGCATTTTACAATAAAACAAAACTACAAACAAACAAGAATAGAAAAAAAAGAAAATATAGGCTACGTGTTGAAATAAAAAATATACATGTAGATATTATATATGCAAATATACATATTCAAAAATATATGACAATGGAATATGTAATATCAAATATTGAACAGATTATATATGTGTAAAATGTACAGCGAGCTTGTATTAGAGAAACTATGGAGCAGAGAGTTCTCTTCCAGCCAGAGGTGATTTATTGTACAGAGTTATTGCAGTGGGCAGGAATGTGTTCCTGTATGGGTCCTTGTGACAGCGGAGCTGCAGCAGTCTGTTGGAGAAGGAGCTCCGTTGACTGTCCAGCTGCAGGTGGAGAGGATGGGTGGGGTTATCCATCATGGACAGCAGCCTGTTCAGTGTCCTCCTCTCCACCACAGCTTCAAAGGGGTCCAGCTTGATGCCGATGACAGACCCAGCTTTCCTGATCAGTTTATTGATCCTGCTGGTGTCACCGGCTCTGATACTGCCCCCCCCCCCCCAGCAGACCGCAGCAAAGAAGAGTGCACTGGCCACAACAGACTAGAAGATCTCCAGCATCTTGCTGCACACGTGGAAGGATCTCAGCTTCCTCAGAAAATAGAGTCTGTTCATCCCCTTCTTGTACATAGCGTCAGTATGAGGGCTTTCTTTAAGGTTAACCTGGTATTTTTACTCCACTACATTTATTTTAGTTACTTTACAGATTCTGATTAATGATGTGAAATATAAACAACCCTTAAAGCAGACTTTAGTTACACCTGAGTAAAATTCAGGGAAGGTGATTGTCAAGTGCCAACAATCAGGAGAGATATTTGATTGGAGGACTGGCTTATCTAAAGCCAGTTGAGTAGCACTTGAAATGTTTGGCTCTATGAAACCTGATGTACTTTATGATTCTGTTTTCTTCAAGCTTGTATTTTGTTGGTCGAACGCACTTATTGTAAGTCGCTTTGGATAAAAGCGTCAGCTAAATGCAATGTAATGTAATGATTGTTGGTGCTTGAGAAGACTAAATATTTGTCTGCAGATCCCTATAAAGTATATACATTACTCGTTATTCTCTACAAATTAATTAGTTAATTAAAAACTGTATATAATTGCTATTTTGGACATCCCTTTTCAAGATTTCAATATTACTCTAAACGTGTAATAACGTGCTTTAACCAGTAGGTGGTTTGGGTTAAAAAGCTGTCAAGTTTACAGTGTTAACAAAATAAAATATACTGCTGTTTCTGGTTTAGTTTACGACCGATATATTCTGTTATTGTTTTGATATTTGTAACACAAAAGCGATGGGAAAACCCCACAGCAACACAGAAAAGATAGTCTTAACATGAGTAGTTAATAAAAAACAATAATATCAAAACAAATTATTACTACTAACTTTATTGTGAAATTAAAACAGAACGGTAAAAGAATAGTTTCCGGTCTATTTTGAGGCCATATCTCTGTAGATAAATAAAGAACTACCACAGATGCAAACTGATCTCACCAGAATGCGTGACTCCACCACGACTCCTTAACACCACAATGCGTGGTGGAGTCACGAACTTTGTTACATTTGCGTGTCGGCACCACGCAAACAACCCCAATGTAAAGTGAATGAGGCTCCTTTGTCGTGGTGCACACACGCATTTCTACAACGTGCATTGTGTGTAATGCAACTGTTATTTTTATTAAATTAGTTAGTTTTTAAGGAAGGCCAGAGCTTCAGCTGTGTCAAATAGATTGTTCCCTTCAGTTAACGTTATTTAAAAGATAATGATCATGTCCCCTGTATTGTATTACGAGCGTCCATTCCCATTGGATAACGGAGCATTTTACACCCGGAAGTAAGTAGCCTATTCTCCTTACTGTCGATTGATTTTACAGTGATATCTGCACTACTCATCGACTAAAAAACACCAAATTGTCCTTGTTAATTACACAACATTGATTGGTTTGAATTGTGTGCAATGCTTTTGTATTTTCCCCCTTCGATTCGGAGAAACAAATGTATTTTCGGAGTTTTTGGATGGCAGAAGACACTACACTACCCAGAATCCTCAGCTATCGTTTGGGACTACACCATGTGCTTAGCTTGACAAACCCCGTGATCAGTCCTCAACCTCTGTGATTGGATGCGCGACGTTTACACAGAGCGTCCAAAAGGACTTTGAAATGGAATGAAACCCATCGACGGCACACTATTCAAAACAGGAATCGAACGTGTCCCTTCCCCCCCCACCCCCCCCACCCCCCCCCCCCCCCCCCCCCCCCCCCTTAGGTCACAGGCTCCTCCAACAGTGCTACGCAATAAAACAGATACACAGAAAAAATAGTGAAATAGTGCAATAAGAGTCTATATACAAGTGATTGGAATATGATATATTAGATAAATAATTTCTAAGTAGCAGCCAGATGAATGTTATTTCTAAATTCAGGTGTTTAATAGTCTTCTGGCCTGTGGGATGAAGCTGTCTCTGTGTCTGGTGGTTTTAGTCCGAATGCTGTGGTACCGCCTGCCAGACGACAGCAGACAGAACAGTTTGTGGCTGGGGTGATGGGGGTCTTTTATAATCCTGAGGGCTTTCTTTAAGGTTAACCTGGTATTTTTACTCCACTACATTTATTTTAGTTACTTTACAGATTTGGATTAATGATGTGAAATATAAACAACCCTTAAATCAGACTTTAGTTACACCTGAATGAAATTCAGTGATGGTGATTGTCAAGTGCCAACAATCAGGCGAGATATTTGATAGTTGGTTGCTTGAGAAGACTAAATATTTATCTGCAGATCCGTTTAAAGCATGTTCATTACTCGTTATTCTCTAATAGTTCATTAAAGACTGTATATAATTGCTATTTTGCACATCCCTTTCAAGATTTCAAGATTTTCTAAGGTTTATTGACATATCATATACACAACAGTGTAGTTATGCAATGAATGAAAAACTTGGGTCACAGGTTCATCAACAGTGCATTACAAGACATCTATCAATGTGTGTATACTTCCACCATTACACTGTCGTATTCTGCACATTTCTTTAATTAAAGCCTTATTAGTTAGCACATCCTCCTATCAGGCACTAAACTGTTTTACTCTAGATATCATTTGAGTATCTTCTTGATATTTTCTATTCTATATTTATATAATTGACCTTCTACTTTCCCACTATTTTGTATGTACTCTTAATATTTGAATGTTTTCATAAAATATAATACATTCAAAAGTGCTTTACAAAAATGAAAGACATTAAGAAAAAGGCATTTTAAACAGTCATTAAAAAGCAACACAATCTTCCTGCATTGCAATTACTCTAAACGTGTAATAACGTGCTTTAACCAGTAGGTGGTTTGGGTTAAAAGGCTGTCAAGTTTACAGTGTTAACAAAATAAAATATACTGCTGTTTCCGGTTTAGTTTACGACGAATATTATTTTGTTATTGTTTTGATATTTGTAACAAAAAAGCGATGGAAAAAACCCATAGCAACCAACAAAAGATGGTCTTAACATGACCCAGTCGTCTAGTAGTTAATAAAAAACAATAATATCAAAACAAAATATTACTACTAACTTTATTGTGAAATTAAAACAGAACGGTAAAAGAATAGTTTCCGGTGTATTCTGATGCCCGATCTCTGTAGATAAAAAAAGAACTAAGACAGATGTGTAATATTTAATGCAGCCAAACCATTTATTACAATGCATTCATGTGATGACTTTCAAAGAGTAAAGCAAGCACTGCTGAATAAAGTATGATTTTCTCTTTTACGAAACCTTTTTTTTCATATGGTTTGCAGTTGGAGGTCAACCAATCACAGAGCTTGAGGACTGATCACGGGGTTCATGGTGTAGTCCCAAACGATAGCTGAGGATTCTGGGTAGTGTAGTGTCTTCTGCCGTCCAAAAATGTTTGTTTCTCCGAATTGAAGGGGGAAAATACAAAAGCATTGCACACAATTCAAACCAATCAATGTTGTGTAATTAACAAGGACAATTTGGTGTGTTTTAGTCGATGAGTAGTGCAGATATCACTGTAAAATCAATCGACAGTAAGGAGAATAGGCTACTTACTTCCGGGTGTAAAATTCTCCGTTATCCAATGGGAATGGACGCTCGTAATACAATACAGGGGACATGATCATTATCTTTTAAATAACGTTAACTAAAGGGAACAATCTATTTGACACAGCTGAAGCTCTGGCCTTCCTTAAAAACAAACTAATTTAATAAAATTAACAGTTGCATTACACACAATGCACGTTGTAGAAATGCGTGTGTGCACCACGACAAAGGAGCCTCATTCACTTTACATTGGGGTTGTTTGCGTGGTGCCGACACGCAAATGTAACAAAGTTCGTGACTCCACCACGCATTGTGGTGTTAAGGAGTCGTGGTGGAGTCACGCATTCTGGTGAGATCAGGTTGCACAGATGTGTACTATTTACAATGCATTCATGTGATGACTTTCAAAAAGTAAAGAAAGCACTTCTGAATAAAGTATGATTTATCTTTTACGAAACGTTTTTTATATGGAATGCAGTTGGAGGTCAACCAATCACAGAGCTTGAGGCAATGCGGAACAATAGCTGAGGATTCTGGGTAGTGTAGTGTCTTCGGCCATCCTAAACTGAACAAATCTTTGTTTCTCCGAATCGAAGGGGAAAATTACAAAAGTATTGTACACAACTTAAACCAATCAATGTTGTGTAATCAACAAGGATAATCTGGTGTTTTTGAGTTGATCAGTAATGCAGATAGGACTGTAAAATCAATCGACAGTAAGGATAATACTTACTTCCGGGGTAAAATTCTCCGTTATCCAATGGGAATGGATGCTCACATTGCTCTCCGTAATACAATAAACGGGACATGATCAAATTGGAATATAATGTTCTTTTAAAAAACGTTAACTAAAGGGAACAATCTATTGGACACAGCTGAAGCTCTGGCCTTCCTTAAAAACTAACTAATTTAATACAAATCACAGTTGTATTACACACAATGCACTGTTTTTTTAGAACAAAAAATCGTAACTAATGCACCATAATACATTCTGACGAAAAATAAAAATTATTATGAATACAAATAAAATAAAAGAAGCCTCCCGTGAGTTACTACAAGCTATAAAGTAGATTTTAAAAACGTTTTCTAGAATAAAAGCTCCCTGAAGGACGTTGTAGAAATGCGTGTGTGCACCGCGACAAAGGAGCCTCATTCACTTTACATTGGGCTTGTTTGCGTGGTGCCGACACGTAAATGTAACAAAGTTCGTGAGTCCACCACGCATTGTGGTGTAAAGGAGTCGTGGTGGAGTCACGCATTCTGGTGAGATCAGGTTGCACACACACACTACTGAAAACATCTGGCCTTGCACACACACTACTGAAATCCTCTCACATTCACTACTGAACACCTCACACACACACACTACTGAAAATTAAGCCTCACACACACACTACTGAAATCCTCTCATATTCACTACTGAACACCTCACACACACAATACTGAAAATTAACCTCACACACACACTCCTGAAAAACATTTTACTGAAAGGTTCTCAGTAGGGAATGTGCATGTGTTTCGCCTATGTGTGTGTGAGGGGATTCTTGCTGTAACGGAAGTCATTCTAATGTAACGGATGTCATTCTAATGTAACGGAAGTCAGTGGTCTCGTTGCTAGCCCCGTTAGCTTCATTAGCTCCAGGCTGCTACTCCGAAGTGTTTGTTGTGTTGATGCCTGGTGGAGTATTCTTCATTGAAATATCGCACTTATCGTATGGCTCTGCGGTTCAAACAGACCGTCCATGAATGCAGTTATTCAGTAAGTGAAATTCAAGCACTTTATTTCTTACTTGTCTTTTTATTCAGCTAACAAGCGAGACGAAGCTACATCTGTGCTAACGATGCTATCCGTAGCATACAAGTTAAAACATAATGGAGAAGTGTAAACATTAAGAAGGATTATACTGTAAAACATAAGGCTTCTCGGTGAGGTTGGTAAAATAAGGTCATGCTTGTACATTAGTTATCTTGCTAGTTAGGTAACTGTATGCATTGTTATTGTTAATTTAAAATAGCTATGCTCGACGATGCAGACAGCTAGCGTCACATTAGTGTTGAAGAGCAGAGTACTGTATGAGATTAACATCACTATAAGATCTGTGTATCTGAAACATATGAATCTCACATTTCCAGTTGGTTCCAGAAATAATGTTGACGTAGATATTGCAATATGGTTTGAAACTAGCTGGAAATAAGGTCTGTGGTTGAGACACATTTAAAAGACGGGTCACGTTTTGTTCAGCCGGATAATATCCCAACCCAGTCTCACGGCATTTCGTGTTCACCAACACGATTTTTAATCTATTGATTCGTGTTCACCATCACGATTTGCCCCTTTTTTTCGTGTTGTACAGCACGATTTTAAAAGCAATGTATTTCTACTGGTAACGTGTTTCGTGCCTGCAGGCTGCAGCACGTCTTTTTCTCCGGTCGGTTCGTGGGAGACCGGAAGCTGTGTGGTTCATAAAAACATGTTCTTACTCAATATCAAGCCACAATTATTGCTTTTATTTTAAATCGTATAATTTGGAACTTTTGTTGCCATCTGTGAGGAAAATAAATGGGGCTCAGAGCCTCAGGACACTGAAATCTGTATTTTTAAATATTTCTTTCCTTCTAATTTGTTATTCTTTTCAAAATAACACACAATTATCCTTGCTTTTATTTATTGGTTTAAATTCCATAATCTCGGGCTTTTTTGGTGTCCGTCAGGAACTGAATTTCAAAATAAAAATAACCGGAAACAGACGTAGGCCTATAAGGGACATTTCGAACATCATTGCGATTGTCAACATTTCTGAGTTTAGGATGGCCGAAGACACTAGACTACCCATAATCCCCAGCTATCGTTTAGGACTACAGTCCTTACGCAGAACGTCAAACAGCTGTGTGAAATGGAACGAAACCACGCCAGATTATCCAAACTGGAATCGAACACCCCTCCAGAACTACACACTACACTATTGTGTTTCGCAAAATGTTCAATGGGACGTCTCTACTGAACGTTTTCGTTTTTTCCCACAATTAGAAGTTGCCATTATTAAACACATTGGTGTTATCAAATGTAAAACATATAATTAATAAATGGGTGAAAATCACTTGTGTCCATAATGCGCAGCATTAATATATACCCACATGACAGCTCATTGCTACTTTGTAATTCTACTCCACGACAATTCAGAGGTTAACCTGGTATTTTTACTCCACTGCATTTATTGAGTTACTTTGCAGATTCTGATTAATTATGTGAAATATATAAATAACCCTTAAATCAGACTTAGTTACACCTGAGTAAAATTCAGGTAAGGTGATTGTCAAGTGCCAACAATCAGGAGAGATATTTGATAGTTGGTGCTTGAGAAGACTAAACATGTATCTGCAATTGACATGAATGGAAACAAGTAATAAAGTATATTCATTACTCGTTATTCTCTACTAATAGTTAATTAAAGACTGTATATTATGGCTATTTTGCACATCCCTTTCAAGATTTTCAAAGGTTTATTGACATATCATACACAACTACGGTGTAGTTATGCAATGAATGAAAAACTTGGGTCACAGGTTCCTCAACAGGGCATTACAAGACATCTATCAATATGTGTGTACCTCCACCATTAAACTGTCATATTCTGCACATTTCTTATTCTATCTACATACATAAGAGTATAATTAAGGTGTATATATCAGTTAAAATAAGTGCTTCAACATAGTTAACATTGCAGGAAAGCAATTATATAGACGTTAATTACTTTGTCAGGCTTAATATTTAATGTTTAAATAAAGGTTAATCCGTTTTTCTGTTTTGCACCTCCTCCTATTAATATATTTGTACATCCTGCACTAAACTGTTTTATTGTAGAGATCACTTATAGTATCTTCTTGATTTTTTATATTCTATATTTCTATATTTATACTTTCCCCCTATGAAAGTATGTAGTCTTAATATTTTTTTTAATCAAATATAACACATAAAAACAATAATTCAATAACGTGCTTTAACCACTAGGAGGTGCACACAAGGTACACACAGCCATAACAAACTTTGTATTATTAGTGTGTATGTACAACATCTGAAGATGTATAGTTTTATGCATGCTTTCACATCATTTTACAGCATATTGCTATACTATTTCAGACTCAGTATTTACATTCAAAGAAATCAGTAATATCTTTAAAAACTACAGTCCTTTTCTATCAGCTGTGCACCGTTATGGTGTAAATATAACCTATCTATGAATTACATCAAATGTAAAGTCAGCCGAATTAGTGTTGATACTGCAAGGAGACGTATTGTGTGAAGAGAAATTGAAGATGTTGTTTAATTGTTGATATATTTATGATCCACGTCAAGTATTCAGTTTCGGTGCCATTCTTCCAGTTTTTCCAAAGGTCTTCTCATCAGCAGGGCTCTCTAAATAAAGAACTACGGCAGATCTGTAATCAACGTTTTACGTTGCTTAAGGTAAGTGAACATGAAACTATCAGCATAACTTTCAATAATAATCTATGGTATTTATTGAGTTTTGGGATATTACTTGCATACAAATCTATAAATGCCTTAAAACATACAATATGTGGTAAATTCAACAGTGGACCCAGCAAAGATTCACATTTTTGCACGATTTGTTTTTGATTTGTTGCTGTTACTTAATTTTACTTTTAATAAATTCAAGTCAAGCTTAGTTACATGTGATGGTAGCTATATGCTCTTACCTGTGTGCCTCCTCCGCAACCAGACTGTATTAAAACTCTTAAGTACCAGTTCTATCTACTTTAAACAATTAAAAAGACAAAATCAACTACATTTATTGATATACCAATCTTTATTTTTGGGGCCTCTTCTTCTTTTAAATTAAACTTTCAGACATGAGATATTGAAATACAGTAATAGTTTTGTCTATTTAAAAAAGAATGAGCCATTCCTTACAGTTAACTTCATATTTCTTATTGTCTAAAGCATTTATGACACACATTTCCCCCTCATATTCACAGTGTGGATCAATTGAGACAGCGTGCAGAGACTTTGGGAGAAACCTCAGCGTGACGGATGTCCTGTCTGTGGGTTTGGCTGGAGAAGGTGGAGAGGTCTTTCTCTGGGATGAGGATGTGGCCTGATGGAGGAGGACGTGGCCTGATGGAGGGGACCAGGCCTGATGAAGAAACCCCCTAACTGCATCTGTGAGCCCATACTGGGCTCACTGCCACAAATGATGTCCTGTTTTCAGTGATGGTGATGTCAAGTGCCAACAATCAGGCGAGTATTTGATAGTTGGTTGCTTGAGAAGAACTAAATATTTATCTGCAGATCCGTTTAAAGCATGGTTCATTACTCGTTATTCTCTAATAGTTCATTAAAGACTGTATATAATTGCTATTTGCACATCCCTTTCAAGATTTCCAAGATTTATCTAAGGTTTATTGACATATCATATACACAACAGTGTAGTTATGCAATGAATGAAAAACTTGGGTCACAGGTTCATCAACAGTGCATTACAAGACATCTATCAATGTGTGTATACTTCCACCATTACACTGTCGTATTCCTGCACATTTCTTTAATTAAAGCCTTATTAGTTAGCACAATCCTCCATATCAGGCACTAAACTGTTTTTAACTCTAGATATCATTTGAGTATCTTCTTGATATTTTCTATTCTATATTTATATAATTGACCTTCTACTTTCCCACTATTTTGTATGTACTCTTAATATTTGAATGTTTTCATAAAATATAATACATTCAAAAGTGCTTTACAAAAATGAAAGACATTAAGAAAAAGGCATTTTAAACAGTCATTAAAAAGCAACACAATCTTCCTGCATTGCAATTACTCTAAACGTGTAATAACGTGCTTTAACCAGTAGGTGGTTTGGGTTAAAAGGCTGTCAAGTTTACAGTGTTAACAAAATAAAATATACTGCTGTTCCGGTTTAGTTTACGACGAATATTATTTTGTTATTGTTTTGATATTTGTAACAAAAAAGCGATGGAAAAACCCATAGCAACCAACAAAAGATGGTCTTAACATGACCCAGTCGTCTAGTAGTTAATAAAAAACAATAATATCAAAACAAAATATTACTACTAACTTTATTGTGAAATTAAAACAGAACGGTAAAAGAATAGTTTCCGGTGTATTCTGATGCCCGATCTCTGTAGATAAAAAAAGAACTAAGACAGATGTGTAATATTTAATGCAGCCAAACCATTTATTACAATGCATTCATGTGATGACTTTCAAAGAGTAAAGCAAGCACTGCTGAATAAAGTATGATTTTCTCTTTTACGAAACCTTTTTTTTCATATGGTTTGCAGTTGGAGGTCAACCAATCACAGAGCTTGAGGACTGATCACGGGGTTCATGGTGTAGTCCCAAACGATAGCTGAGGATTCTGGGTAGTGTAGTGTCTTCTGCCGTCCAAAAATGTTTGTTTCTCCGAATTGAAGGGGGAAAATACAAAAGCATTGCACACAATTCAAACCAATCAATGTTGTGTAATTAACAAGGACAATTTGGTGTGTTTTAGTCGATGAGTAGTGCAGATATCACTGTAAAATCAATCGACAGTAAGGAGAATAGGCTACTTACTTCCGGGTGTAAAATTCTCCGTTATCCAATGGGAATGGACGCTCGTAATACAATACAGGGGACATGATCATTATCTTTTAAATAACGTTAACTAAAGGGAACAATCTATTTGACACAGCTGAAGCTCTGGCCTTCCTTAAAAACAAACTAATTTAATAAAATTAACAGTTGCATTACACACAATGCACGTTGTAGAAATGCGTGTGTGCACCACGACAAAGGAGCCTCATTCACTTTACATTGGGGTTGTTTGCGTGGTGCCGACACGCAAATGTAACAAAGTTCGTGACTCCACCACGCATTGTGGTGTTAAGGAGTCGTGGTGGAGTCACGCATTCTGGTGAGATCAGGTTGCACAGATGTGTACTATTTACAATGCATTCATGTGATGACTTTCAAAAAGTAAAGAAAGCACTTCTGAATAAAGTATGATTTATCTTTTACGAAACGTTTTTTTATATGGAATGCAGTTGGAGGTCAACCAATCACAGAGCTTGAGGCAATGCGGAACAATAGCTGAGGATTCTGGGTAGTGTAGTGTCTTCGGCCATCCTAAACTGAACAAATCTTTGTTTCTCCGAATCGAAGGGGAAAATTACAAAAGTATTGTACACAACTTAAACCAATCAATGTTGTGTAATCAACAAGGATAATCTGGTGTTTTTGAGTTGATCAGTAATGCAGATAGGACTGTAAAATCAATCGACAGTAAGGATAATACTTACTTCCGGGGTAAAATTCTCCGTTATCCAATGGGAATGGATGCTCACATTGCTCTCCGTAATACAATAAACGGGACATGATCAAATTGGAATATAATGTTCTTTTAAAAAACGTTAACTAAAGGGAACAATCTATTGGACACAGCTGAAGCTCTGGCCTTCCTTAAAAACTAACTAATTTAATACAAATCACAGTTGTATTACACACAATGCACTGTTTTTTTAGAACAAAAAATCGTAACTAATGCACCATAATACATTCTGACGAAAAATAAAAATTATTATGAATACAAATAAAATAAAAGAAGCCTCCCGTGAGTTACTACAAGCTATAAAGTAGATTTTAAAAACGTTTTCTAGAATAAAAGCTCCCTGAAGGACGTTGTAGAAATGCGTGTGTGCACCGCGACAAAGGAGCCTCATTCACTTTACATTGGGCTTGTTTGCGTGGTGCCGACACGTAAATGTAACAAAGTTCGTGAGTCCACCACGCATTGTGGTGTAAAGGAGTCGTGGTGGAGTCACGCATTCTGGTGAGATCAGGTTGCACACACACACTACTGAAAACATCTGGCCTTGCACACACACTACTGAAATCCTCTCACATTCACTACTGAACACCTCACACACACACACTACTGAAAATTAAGCCTCACACACACACTACTGAAATCCTCTCATATTCACTACTGAACACCTCACACACACAATACTGAAAATTAACCTCACACACACACTCCTGAAAAACATTTTACTGAAAGGTTCTCAGTAGGGAATGTGCATGTGTTTCGCCTATGTGTGTGTGAGGGGATTCTTGCTGTAACGGAAGTCATTCTAATGTAACGGATGTCATTCTAATGTAACGGAAGTCAGTGGTCTCGTTGCTAGCCCCGTTAGCTTCATTAGCTCCAGGCTGCTACTCCGAAGTGTTTGTTGTGTTGATGCCTGGTGGAGTATTCTTCATTGAAATATCGCACTTATCGTATGGCTCTGCGGTTCAAACAGACCGTCCATGAATGCAGTTTATTCAGTAAGTGAAATTCAAGCACTTTATTTCTTACTTGTCTTTTTATTCAGCTAACAAGCGAGACGAAGCTACATCTGTGCTAACGATGCTATCCGTAGCATACAAGTTAAAACATAATGGAGAAGTGTAAAACATTAAGAAGGATTATACTGTAAAACATAAGGCTTCTCGGTGAGGTTGGTAAAATAAGGTCATGCTTGTACATTAGTTATCTTGCTAGTTAGGTAACTGTATGCATTGTTATTGTTAATTTAAAATAGCTATGCTCGACGATGCAGACAGCTAGCGTCACATTAGTGTTGAAGAGCAGAGTACTGTATGAGATTAACATCACTATAAGATCTGTGTATCTGAAACATATGAATCTCACATTTCCAGTTGGTTCCAGAAATAATGTTGACGTAGATATTGCAATATGGTTTGAAACTAGCTGGAAATAAGGTCTGTGGTTGAGACACATTTAAAAGACGGGTCACGTTTTGTTCAGCCGGATAATATCCCAACCCAGTCTCACGGCATTTCGTGTTCACCAACACGATTTTTAATCTATTGATTCGTGTTCACCATCACGATTTGCCCCTTTTTTTCGTGTTGTACAGCACGATTTTAAAAGCAATGTATTTCTACTGGTAACGTGTTTCGTGCCTGCAGGCTGCAGCACGTCTTTTTCTCCGGTCGGTTCGTGGGAGACCGGAAGCTGTGTGGTTCATAAAAACATGTTCTTACTCAATATCAAGCCACAATTATTGCTTTTATTTTAAATCGTATAATTTGGAACTTTTGTTGCCATCTGTGAGGAAAATAAATGGGGCTCAGAGCCTCAGGACACTGAAATCTGTATTTTTAAATATTTCTTTCCTTCTAATTTGTTATTCTTTTCAAAATAACACACAATTATCCTTGCTTTTATTTATTGGTTTAATTCCATAATCTCGGGCTTTTTTGGTGTCCGTCAGGAACTGAATTTCAAAATAAAAATAACCGGAAACAGACGTAGGCCTATAAGGGACATTTCGAACATCATTGCGATTGTCAACATTTCTGAGTTTAGGATGGCCGAAGACACTAGACTACCCATAATCCCCAGCTATCGTTTAGGACTACAGTCCTTACGCAGAACGTCAAACAGCTGTGTGAAATGGAACGAAACCACGCCAGATTATCCAAAACTGGAATCGAACACCCCTCCAGAACTACACACTACACTATTGTGTTTCGCAAAATGTTCAATGGGACGTCTCTACTGAACGTTTTCGTTTTTCCCACAATTAGAAGTTGCCATTATTAAACACATTGGTGTTATCAAATGTAAAACATATAATTAATAAATGGGTGAAAATCACTTGTGTCCATAATGCGCAGCATTAATATATACCCACATGACAGCTCATTGCTACTTTGTAATTCTACTCCACGACAATTCAGAGGTTAACCTGGTATTTTTACTCCACTGCATTTATTTGAGTTACTTTGCAGATTCTGATTAATTATGTGAAATATATAAATAACCCTTAAATCAGACTTTAGTTACACCTGAGTAAAATTCAGGTAAGGTGATTGTCAAGTGCCAACAATCAGGAGAGATATTTGATAGTTGGTGCTTGAGAAGACTAAACATGTATCTGCAATTGACATGAATGGAAACAAGTAATAAAGTATATTCATTACTCGTTATTCTCTACTAATAGTTAATTAAAGACTGTATATTATGGCTATTTTGCACATCCCTTTCAAGATTTTCAAAGGTTTATTGACATATCATACACAACTACGGTGTAGTTATGCAATGAATGAAAAACTTGGGTCACAGGTTCCTCAACAGTGCATTACAAGACATCTATCAATATGTGTGTACCTCCACCATTAAATTGTCATATTCTGCACATTTCTTATTCTATCTACATACATAAGAGTATAATTAATGTGTATAATATCAGTTAAAATAAGTGCTTCAACATAGTTAACATTGCAGGAAAGCAATATAATAGACGTTAATTACTTTGTCAGGCTTAATATTTAATGTTTAAATAAAGGTTAATCCGTTTTTCTGTTTTGCACCTCCTCCTATTAATATATTTGTACATCCTGCACTAAACTGTTTTATTGTAGAGATCACTTATAGTATCTTCTTGATTTTTTATATTCTATATTTCTATATTTATACTTTCCCCCTATGAAAGTATGTAGTCTTAATATTTTTTTTAATCAAATATAACACATAAAAACAATAATTCAATAACGTGCTTTAACCACTAGGAGGTGCACACAAGGTACACACAGCCATAACAACTTTGTATTATTAGTGTGTATGTACAACATCTGAAGATGTATAGTTTTATGCATGCTTTCACATCATTTTACAGCATATTGCTATACTATTTCAGACTCAGTATTTACATTCAAAGAAAATCAGTAATATCTTTAAAAACTACAGTCCTTTTCTATCAGCTGTGCACCGTTATGGTGTAAATATAACCTATCTATGAATTACATCAAATGTAAAAGTCAGCCGAATTAGTGTTGATACTGCAAGGAGACGTATTGTGTGAAGAGAAATTGAAGATGTTGTTTAATTGTTGATATATTTATGATCCACGTCAAGTATTCAGTTTCGGTGCCATTTCTTCCAGTTTTTCCAAAGGTCTTCTCATCAGGGCTCTCTAAATAAAGAACTACGGCAGATCTGTAATCAACGTTTTACGTTGCTTAAGGTAAGTGAACATGAAACTATTCAGCATAACTTTCAATAATAATCTATGGTATTTATTGAGTTTTGGGATATTACTTGCATACAAATCTATAAATGCCTTAAAACATACAATATGTGGTAAATTCAACAGTGGACCCAGCAAAGATTCACATTTTTGCACGATTTGTTTTTGATTTGTTGCTGTTACTTAATTTTACTTTTAATAAATTCAAGTCAAGCTTAGTTACATGTGATGGTAGCTATATGCTCTTACCTGTGTGCCTCCTCCGCAACCAGACTGTATTAAAACTCTTAAGTACCAGTTCTATCTACTTTAAACAATTAAAAAGACAAAATCAACTACATTTATTGATATACCAATCTTTATTTTTGGGGCCTCTTCTTCTTTTAAATTAAACTTTCAGACATGAGATATTGAAATACAGTAATAGTTTTGTCTATTTAAAAAAGAATGAGCCATTCCTTACAGTTAACTTCATATTTCTTATTGTCTAAAGCATTTATGACACACATTTCCCCCTCATATTCACAGTGTGGATCAATTGAGACAGCGTGCAGAGACTTTGGGAGAAACCTCAGCGTGACGGATGTCCTGTCTGTGGGTTTGGCTGGAGAAGGTGGAGAGGTCTTTCTCTGGGATGAGGATGTGGCCTGATGGAGGAGGACGTGGCCTGATGGAGGAGGACCAGGCCTGATGAAGAAACCCCCTAACTGCATCTGTGAGCCCATACTGGGCTCAGCTGCCACAAACAAATGATGGTCCTGTTTGACTTTGTGTTCACAATAAAAGTGTAGTTTCTTAGTGAATGTCCTGTATTGGTCTTTAATCTGAAATCAGCTTTTCATTTTCTTCTTGACCCTCTGAGAAAACGGTGAGGCAGTTGTGTCCTTCAGGTATGTCCTTTCCTAACAGAAATGACAAGAAACATATGACATTATTGCAGAGCAAGTGTGTTATTTATGAAACGTTTGTTTATTTAGCGGCTGTAGAAATAATGTATTTTTTAAATGTCAATGTGTTTTTTTAATTCATCACTTTGTACTACAAAGATAATCAGATTATGAATGAACAGTCTGCAGTTAATCAACATTAAAATATCTTATTAAATAATATTCAACTGCTCGGTTGTGTCACTGCAAGAACCACTTTTACCACGTCTTTTACAGACAACATGTCGAGACAAATGGTAGCAATTCTCACAATGTAAAATAATAATTGCCTTAAATACATTGAAATGTGAAAGCTGATTATAGTTGTTACTTTATCTATTTAAACCAGAACGTTTCTCGATTCTTTGTACCTTTGAGTCCATGCTGAAGTTCACTGATGTTAGGAATAGGTCTGTCTCTCGTGGTCAGCATCCTCTGGTCTGTCTGCTGCATCACCTGGAAACTTTAAACAAAAAAAAATATATATATATATGTAAAGTAACAATGTGTTGGTCACAGACTTTTTTTACATGCAAATGTCATGTGATAATCTTTTTGTTATCCTTAAAGAAAGTGCTGGATATCAAAGCCATTACTGTATCTTATCAGTTGGATTTTGTATTATTGTATAGTTGTGGTCCTTTTTATTTTAGAATCGTTTTTCATGAGACAGTCAATTTAAATATTTGTCCTATGCCATATTCACATTCATTTGTAACACACACGTAAGGGTAAAAGACAAACATCTTCAACAAATGTAATGCAATGAATAAGCTTCATTGTCACAGAAGCACACATAATGTCATATCTAATATTTAAACAAATCATTTCCTTGTCCCTAAAGCATTGACTGAGCTATTTTTCGTCCTCAAATGCAGGCATTAAGTTACATGTTCACGTTCTGCTGCCACAATAAGTCGGTTTCTCCAGTGTAATGGTAATAAAATGCTAAGTAAGTATTGGTAATAATATTAATAAAAACAACAACGTTTGGGTTCGTTCGTTTAATATGATGAACGTTAACCAGTAAGCTTCAATAATCAACTCCAGCTCAACAAACCATATTGCAATATCTACGTTAACGTCATTTCTGGAACCAACTGGAAACGTGAGTTTCATATTTTTCAGATACACAGATCTTATAGTGAGGTTAATCTCATACAGTACTCTGCTCTTCAATCAACACTAATGTGACGCTAGCTGTCTGCATCGACGAGCATAGCTATTTTAAATTAACAATAACAATCCATACAGTTACCTAACTAGCAAACTAACTAATGTACAAGCATGACCTTATTTTACCAACCTCACCGAGAAGCCTTATGTTTTACAGTATAATCCTTCTTAATGTTTTACACTTCTCCATTATGTTTGAACTTGTATGCTACGGATAGCATCGTTAGCACAGATGTAGCTTCGTCTCGCTTGTTAGCTGACTAAAAAGACAAGTAAGAAATAAAGTGCTTGAATTTCACTTACCGAATAAACTGCATTCATGGACGGTCTGTTTGAACCGCAGAGCCATACGATAAGTGCGATATTTCAATGAAGAATACTCCACCAGGCATCAACACAACAAACACTTCGGAGTAGCAGCCTGGAGCTAACGGGGCTATCAAAGAGACCACTGACTTCCGTTACATTAGAATGACTTCCGTTACAGCAAGAATCCCCTCACACACACATAGGTGAAACACATGCACATTCCATACTGAGAACCTTTCAGTAAAATATTTTTCAGGAGTGTGTGTGTGAGGTTAATTTTCAGTATTGTTTGTGTGAGGTGTTCAGTAGTGAATGTGAGAGGATTTCAGTAGTGTGTGTGCAAGGCCAGATGTTTTCAGTAGTGTGTGCGTGAGGTGTTCAGTAGTGAATGTGAGAGGATTTCAGTAGTGTGTGTGCAAGGCCAGATGTTTTCAGTAGTGTGTGTGTGAGGTGTTCAGTAGTGAATGTGAGAGGATTTCAGTAGTGTGTGTGTGAGGCTTAATTTTCAGTAGTGTGTGTGTGAGGTGTTCAGTAGTGAATGTGAGAGGATTTCAGTAGTGTGTGTGCAAGGCCAGATGTTTTCAGTAGTGTGTGTGTGAGGTGAGTTTGAATTTTGGCCTACACGGCCCTTCATAAGTACCGGCGCAGCGGCGCTGTGAAAGTCCACGGCCCACATAAGGGCGACTGTGGCTGCGAGGGAGTGCGGTCGTCTTTCAACCAGAAGGTTGTGGGTTCGATCCCAGCCCATGCAGTCAACATGTCGATGTATCCTTGGGCAAGATACTTAACCCTGAGTTGCTCCCGATGGCATGGCCAACGGTGTGTGAATGTGTGTGAGAGTAAGGTACACTGCTCTGTATGAATGGGTGAATGATATGTAGTATGTAAAGCGCTTTGAGGGGTCTTAAAAGACTGGATAAAGCGCTATATAAGTACAGTCCATTTACCATTTACCTATGCCAGAGCCAGCGGCCCACCGAAGACTGCCCACCAACGGCAGCGGCCCACCGGGAAAAGTCCCGAATCTCCCGATGGCCAATCCGAGCCTGCTCACACACAACTTAAACCAAAATAATTTACAGACATATGGAAAAATCTCTCATACACACATGTGAAACGCTCTCACACACACACACACACACATTGCAGTCGGGGAGAAAAGCAATGTGGAGCGGCATCTCACCACTTCATAAGGAGTTTAACCGTGACACTTTTAGAAATCCCGTTTGTGTCCCCCCACATTACAAATAGGCCTATGTTTATTATTATTTTTTAACGCAAGCTGTCATCGCCACGGAGGAGCACATAGCCTCTGTGAGCGAGCGAGACAGAGAGAGAGAGAGAGAGAGAGAGAGAGAGAGAGAGAGAGAGCGAGAGAGCTAGAGAGAGCGCACACTTATCTATTTAACATAGCCTAGTTATAAAAAATAAAGTAAGAAATCTACAGTGGCCCTGAAGTGCAAGACACCACAGCATTTCAGAAAACACTACAGCATTTCAGAAAACACAAAAGCATTTCAGAAAACACAACAACAATATTTCAGAAAACGCCGCAGCATTTCAGATATGGGCATAGATATGTCTCATAATTATTTGTGTGAACATAAAAATAATTTGTGTGTAAATATGTGATTTGTAAATGTACAACACCATCCACAAATGCATTTAAAAGATTTGCAAACTCACAAATAAATTTGCCAATGTAAAACGGATCTGAAAATACGCTAAATATTTTCACAAATTAAAAAAAAGATCTGTGAATATCTCTTTTATACATTTACAACTTTCGATCAGGCATTTGTGAATCCATTTTGTATTTGTCGACCATAAATGCGCTTGCGGATCTCAAATCTCTGCTCGTGGATCTCACATTTCTGCTTGTGGATCGTCTTTTTACACACACGGATTTTTTAGACATATTTTCTGCCGGTCTCGGCTAAAATCTACTCGTGTCACTCGGTTATTTTCGGAAACCACGTGATGGCCCACTGATGACGACATTTCCGCATGATTTCAAAGTAAGAGCATGATGGTTTGTTTAATGCTCTGTTTTTATATTATAATATAACAGTGGAACGTTAGATGCATTCTTTAACACCATCATGTTATAGTGATACAGTTAGTTTGTGTTAGTTTATTGGATCAATATAGCATATATCGAGCACTTTCGTTGATGTTGAAGTACAGGCTATACGCCACTTTCGGATCCCGGGGGGAGCAGCTGGCAGCGAAGCAGCCCAGATAAAACTCTTTCTTCATTGTTTGTTGTGTATTCAGTCAAGCGGGTCAAAGGAATACGCTCGTCTTTAAACTTGACCTCGATTTTGACCTCATCTACATATCCATGAAGTTTTGTGACTTCATCAGGCAGAGGTAGAAACATAAACACCTAGCAAAGCACTTAAACAGCTTATCCAGAACATTTTGCCTATATCTGTGTTGTGCTTTTGGGTTCGAGTTTGACTCTAATAGTTGTGATGGAAACCTCTGTGCAGCAATGCAGAGCCAAGGCTCAGGAAAGGATGGAAGCTGGAGCGGCTTTAGTCAAACACTGTTATTTATTGAGAGTATAATACGGCCGGAGAGATCATTTCATTTCATTTCATTTCATTTCAAACCTTTATTTAACCAGATTGGTCCCATTGAGATCATAGATCTCTTTTTCAAGGGAGACCTGCAAAGATCACAAAGTATATCACATGTTCATGTGAGCCAACCAAGCACACTCTGAAGACAAAGAGTGAAAACATGGATCTGTATATCCCAAAAGGAGGGACCTAAAACCCCCGCCTTTCCTACCTTAATCATTACCAGACATTGGAACAAAGACCTGTTTGTGTTACAAACTCACATGAGCCAAACTTCTCCCCCACAGGAAGGCAGAGGACCTCTTGACCTGTGTCCTCCTCAAGTTACAGGCAGGAGCATATGCGACTTAACGAAAAGCATGTCTTTGTAATTTAACAGTTTCTCAGAAAAGCTGAGAACCTCTAGACACAAAGAGATCGGATTAAAATATTCTCTGACAGTTCCATTCTTTTTATCAATATATGATAACCAATTAACATTAGTCTAAGAATATTTCAGTCAATACTTAAATCAATAAGCATCTTCAGTGTTGTGTGGGCTCACATACATCAATTACATCAAAAGTAAAACAAGATTGAAAACATTTCAATCACCATGATTGAACACAGTCAATCATAATAGAAAAAACCATCTCTCTTCAGTGTTTGGCATCATTTGTCAAAAGCACAATAATAAACACACATGAAATACAAAAATATAATAGCAAAATATATGTTTAAAAAATAAGATCTTTTATCATTTATCACTCAGTTAATCTCATTCATCAAACACAAATTCAAAATCATCTTACATCTCAAAGATTTACTTCAAGGCAATTACTTATTAAAACACAATTAGAATTTAGGATTATAAGAAATCCAATTGAGGTATAAAATCAGAATCATGAGAGATCCAGTTAAAATTTCCAGTTAAGGTATAAATTCACAGTGATGAATCGATCAATCTGTAATCTGTAAAGTTGCAGTGTCCTCAATCTTTAACATTACTTTACGTTTACTTTATTACACTTTATTCAAGAGTAATGCACTTAGTAGTACATATATTTCATTCAAATACATTTGTTCAAAATCTGAAAAGGAAGAATCAGACATGTATTGTATAACAACCTGAAAAGGAAAAATCAAAACATATGTTCTTTATTCTGAGTGTCAACTGTAATCAATTTGTCAATCGCTGAATGGGGGTACCCATGGTGCAGAAACTGCGATGGAGACCCATGGATCACCTCTGATGAGACCCTGGAAACACAATAATACAGTTGGATGAGTCACATATTGAAGTTGGGCAGTTAAAATAAATAGTCTCTGATTTACGATCAGGGAGGGAGACAATCCTCCTGATTCTTCCTCATTTTCTCTCTCTTTGTGTCTCTCGCACCATACTGAATGTCTGTGTGGTGATCGGATACAACCTGTCCTTGTCGCTAGGCACTTATTTGCCCGTTGGTGTTGTTTTGCCCTCAGGGTCTGGGCCCTGAGTGGTCAAGTCGTCTGCGCTCTTAGATAAGAGCAGCTTATTTTCTCCCTCAGAGGGGCGAGAGCCCTCGCCACCTGTCGTTGGGATTTTCACAGCTTCATCTAGCAGGGCGTCCTTGGCCAGGTATAGTAAACCCAGAATGATAATGATGATGACTGCCTTCACACGCCAGCATCCGGTAGAGGAGAGAGACGACATCTGGAGGCGTGAATCCACTCCGCTCTACCTTGTATTCTCAGGGCTGTTCTGGTCACTATTAACACCTGGAAAGGACCTTTCCACCTGGGAGACACGAGATTTGATTAATACATCATCACCAATCTGAAAAGGGTGAGTGAGCTCCTCTCCAGGCTGAGGGAGCCTGTCAGCCACCTGCCTGTCAAACTTTCTCAACATGTAAGTTAGATATTTTACATAGTTAGTCATGTAATCATCTGTCCACAAAATAGTGAGTTTGTGGGGTGTTACTGGGGGGCTAGACCCTGTGAACATTACCCTTCCCATCAATACTTCGTGTGGGCTAAGCCCTGTCGTTGCATTTGGTGAGCTTCGGATGGAGCACAGAACTAGCGGCAGCGCGTCTACCCATTTTAGTCCTGTGGTCAACATTGTTTTAGTGAGTTTCTCCTTTATAGTCAAGTTCATTCTCTCAACCTGAGCTCTGTGGGTGATAGGGAACATGCAATTACCATTTGAACCATAACACTATAGCTAGACTCTGGGTTATCTTAGAAATGAATGCTGGACCTCTGTCACTGTTAATCCCTGCTGGAACACCAAATCTAGGGATAACATCTTTGAGAAGACACTTTACAACTGTTCTAGCATCTTCTTTTCTGGTAGGGTAGGCCTCTACCCATTTGGAGAACTGGAACACTATTACCAAAATATATTTGAATCCTTGGCATGGTGGCATATGCGAAAAGGCAATTTGCATATTTACAAAGGGCCCCGAGGGGGGCGGTAAGTGTTCATGCTGAACTGGACCACTTCTTCTTCTTGTCTGCTGGCATATCATGCATCTATCTACAAGGGTCTGTGTAGCTAGTGTGATGCCTGGAGCAAACCATTGTGACTTTATAATCCCATTCATCCCTCCTTTTCCTACATGTGATTTGTCATGTGCAACATGTGCCAAAACATGGAGGAACGAACGGGGACAAACCATCCGTCCGTCTGGGTGGAGCCACAAGCTGGACTCAGCGTCAAGTGTACAACCTCGTCTTAGCCATAAATCGTTCTCCCTAACATCAGCGCGGGCTTGCATGTCATTAAAGGAAGGCAAACAAATGGGTTCTGCGGGTTGTGTTGAGGGACATTGGAGCACCATAGAAGAGCAGGAAACTGCTGCTTGTTTAGCCGCGGTGTCGGCTAACGCATTTCCACGCAAAATAGGATCATCAGAATTTGTGTGAGCAGCACATTTAACTACTTCTAGCTGTGCATGGAGAAGGATAGCGTCTAATAGCTCAGCTACTAACGCATGATGTTGAATAGGCTTACCAGCCGATGTTAAGAAACCGTGCATTTTCCCGTCTGTGTATAGAATCATATCTGAATTAGGGATAGGAGTTTGCAACATATCAGTTCTGGGGGAAGAAGACATGTCAATCGTTGTGATTAGTGCTGCGTACCGGTACGCCGAACCGGTACTGGACTTGTAAAAAGTTTCGGTTCAAGTCCGGTTAAAACCGGAACGTCAGGAACCGGTACTTGGACTCGCAAAAAAACTAGCACTTACGTATATTCTGGTGTCTGTGGTTATTTAAACATTCCCTGATAAACGTTATTCAGTGTCAATAAATGAGTGCTAATCCCAGTGTGCTCAGTGTACAACATCATATGTCATTTCACCTTCGATTCACGGTTTAAAGACGTAGCATTTCGCCACATGCTAATGCTAACCGGAAGTGAAGACTTTTCAGAATAAAAGTATTAAGTAAATAGTGTGAACTTCCGGATTTTCAGAATAAAACTGATTTAAATTAAATAGTGTATTTAATTCAAAATGACGCCATATCAACATTGATTTTAATTTCTAACAGTATGTATGTATGTACATCACTATGTATGTAGTATGTACTGTTTAATGTAAACATGTAGAGTTGTAGAAAAGACATGGTGTACAGACAGTACAGTACACTCTGACTGTACAGTCACTACAGTGTAGCCTATACTGTATAGTAGGTGTGTAACAGTGTAATGCGTATAGTCTACTCTACACTCTACCTTTCAGCAACGTTTTAGGGATTTAGGCTCAGTCAGCTCAGGGACTGTTTGGTTACTTTAGTTTGGTAAATGAAATAAATGTTTGAACTTTGTAGTAGTTCACTGTAGTTGCTGTCATAAGTCATTTGTAGACTAAGTGGCACATGTACTTTGTAGAGAAATGTAGACACAAGTTGGAAGGGAGCACAATAAACCTGACGAGTTTGAATTTGAGTTGTTTATGAGTTAATTTCAATTGATAATTAGCTCACAATAAGTTCACTTTAGTTACTCGCACAACTTGACACAAGCCATGGGTTCAGGTCCGGACTTATAAGTCCGGACCTGCAGAGACGCAGAGACGCAGCATGTAATGCTCCTCTCCAAGGTTAATTAGATTAGGTGGGTGTGCGTGAGGGAGAGAAGCTGTTGCAGCTCCCAACCGAGCATGGCAGTAGGCTGCCATAGCCCCCACCTCCTTAGGACTACTGCCTGGAGTGACAGCTAGTGTGACGTGAGGGATAGTTTCTACAGCTAGAAGAGCCTGCTGTGGGGGTGTGAGCCTAAGAGGCAACGCGCATCCTTGTGGTCCTAAAAACAAAATGCTCGCATTCCAACTGATCTGAGCTGTTGCAAAAACCTCTTACTGATAGCGCATAGTCATCTGATGGGTTAAAAGCAGCTGTGCAGTGACAATTCAACACAGGCCGCATACGAGACATTAAGGAAGCACACACAGGGGAAATGCTAGCAATTTTCTGAATCCCTGTTGTGGAAAAAACAGAAATCATGTTGAAATCTGGAAATGACCAACAATAAAGGTTGTCTTGAGATGATTGAATGAATTGGACAGCTTGATAGACTTTGCTGTCAGGAATAGTCAAAAACAATCCATCTGGAGTGCAATGTATTGTTGCCTGTAACTTACAAAGTAAGTCTCTGCCCATTAAATTAATAGGACTTCCATCTGAAATAATGAAAGAGTTTTGCACATTTGACCCATCGATTGAAACATTAGTACTCTCTGAAATGGGCTCGGACATAGGAATGCCAGAAACGCCCATTGTTGTAACAAAATCATTAGTTGCTTCACACACTTTCTCCTTAGTACGTACTGCAGACAATGTGGCTCCACTGTCAATCAAAAATATCTACAGCCGTACCACTAAAATCAATAATCGGATCTTCACGCGGGTTATTGGAAAGGCGAATTGTTGCTGCTTGAATGGGGAAATGCTGTGAATCTGATCCTATTTCTCCATGGTACTCCTATCTTCTATTAAATCCACTTTGCTGACCGTTTTCCCCATGTTGAGCCTGTCTGTCATAGTGTGGGGGCGGCAATAATGCGGGATGCCGGGGGGGCTGGGGGAGAGCAGGCAAGGATTGTGTGTTCTGCTGAGCTCCCCATCTCTTTTCGCACTGCCCCGCCCAGTGGTCCGTTGCACCGCAAACATGACATGGCATTAACTTTTTGGAATTTTTGTTCTGCTGCTGTCTGCTCTTGTTTTGATAACCCTGTGATCTTCCCTGATTTTGATACTGCTGTGTGCGGTTTTGTCCCTGAAACTGCTGGGAGTTATCCGCACTCTGATAAGCCTGTGTATTTTGAGGCAATTGTTGCAGCAGCTGGGCAATTCTGGGGGTCAGAAATATCTGGCTCCTATGCAGGGCACGCATTGTGGCTATCGTGAGTTTCCAGGTTTTAACTTGCCAGTCAGGAGTAGCCATCATGTAGGCTTGAGCTGTCTCTGGGATTAAGTTATGTAACAAGCTCTGTATGGCGAACAAATCATTGCCCTCCCTTTTAATGCCCGCATTATTATCCCACACTGTCATGAAACGCTGGATAAATTCTGGGACAGTTTCTGTTGGGCTCTGTACGCAAGCCATCACTTGGGAAAAATCTGTGTGAGTCTTAGCGCATGCTCTAATAGCCAAAGCAGCGACGTTCTGAATCCACATGTCGCGTGTCTGTGTCAGAGGCCAATCACCTGCAGGCGTACACTCAGGAAATTTAAACTCCTCTCTGCACGTGGGCCAATCTGCCTTGTATGTTAGGATTATCAGCTGTTTAACATCATGAACCAAACAGTTATAAACTGAGCAGACATTAGTCAACCACGACAGATACTCATCTGGGCTTTTAGTGGGACTGGGAGCGTGATTAGTGACATCAATGACCTCAGCGGGTGTCCAAGGCTTAAAAACTGGAACCTCTCCTTTCAGAATTTTCGGGGCGGTCACAGTTTCAGCAGAATTATTATTCTGAGATGTTTGCGTTCTCGTGATCATTCTACGTTGGACAGTCTTTGGAAAACTTCTGCCGTACGGCGTCCCTGGGTAATCGTGTAAATGGAGTGGCGGAGGAAGCGGAGAGGGGGTTCGTAACGGGCTGCCGTCTGAAGAATCCCCTTCACCCTCCGCTGCACTCTGCTCCTGCTGCTCCAAATCTAGTTCTCTATAATGTCCTGGCTGATATCTCAACCTATTTTCATTAATGATAGCTGCAGCTGTCATTAACAGATCATCATCGGAGTTTCTCGCAACAGGATTTGAGAGTTCTGTCGCGGGAATCATTTTTGTACAGAGAGACACAGCCTGCTTTTCCTCCAGCAGCCCAGCGTCTGTTAAAATGCAAATGAGCTGAGAGGGGCTGGGAGACTTTCCTTGTCTTTTCAACCAATCGTACATCACTGACTTAGCAATGGCTGCAACATCCTTTCCGTGTCTTTCCTTAATTCTGGACATGTTCTCTGATTTAACATCAAAAGCAGCCTCTAGGCTAAGCAAATGACAACTCGCCGCACATTTAGAAACCCTATCAATCAACGCTTTGAGCTCAATGGAGCCTCGCTCGGCGCCAACTGATTTTTCAGTCTTTCATGTATCCTATGTCCCAGGAGGAATTTGGATCATTTTCAACATGTTTAAATGCCTGCCACAACACGCCCATGTCAAAAGTACCGGTTAAAGGCCAATCAAATTGAATCTTCCCTTTCTGATTATTCTGTTGTGAGTGTTCACAAAGTAACGAGGTAAACGGCATAACTTTAGACCAATCCAAGCTTCTTCCGACAATTCCAGATGGCATATTAGGCGAAAAGATATGAGTGTAGTGGCTGTCTGTAATTGGATTTTTTTAGAAGGTGTCTTGGTGCGTGAATTCGTTTTCCTCTTACCAACTGAATCGTTTCGTTTTGGAGACAGTATTACCCATGTTTAACGGTTAGTACAATAAAACAAACACTGCAATTAGACAAACAAACATGAACTCGTAACAAACATCAGCGTGACAGCAAAGCTCATCCATCTTAATTTAATCCGAATAGAGAGGTTTCAGAGGGGGTAGGGAAATATCTGTTTAATATGAGTGCCTTCTTACTCATATATACTTGTACAAGTGCTAAGAACGGAATCTGTTGAAGAGCAATAACTAACTTATTCTCAATCAACAACCACTATGCCAATTTAGTGGTGCTTTGCCCCCCCCCCCCGATCCGGAGAGCATAGACTTTTTATTTATCCAGTACCCTTTCTTCTCCAACAACAACCACATTTAACAACCCATCAGTTCATTACAACGATGAAACACAGCGCTATGTCACATTCTCGCGTACCACCCTTCCCATTAATGACCAATTAACCTATATTCTGATGTGTGCACCCCGGGCAGACACCCAGTTTCTCCAGCAAGTAGGAAACTGCGGCGCGCCAGGCGACGCACGCACTTAGTTGTCTGCCCCAGTCTTGCCAGCAAAATAGTAGAAGACGGTCGCAGACAAAAAGAAATGCTTTTAGACCGTTCTGTTTAAAAAAAAAAAAATTAAAAAAAAATCGGCAATGGTGTGAGGAAAAGATATGTGACACTCTGTGCTTTTCTTCCTCTTCGCCTGCGGCCCCCGCAGGGGGGGGGGGTGAAATTAAACACACACCCTGCAGCAGCTGCAGGCAGATTCGAGGCGATGCCTGCTGTTGATTTAACCAGTTGACCGCTGAAACCTCCAGAATTCGGCGATTTGTTTCAATACAAATCTATCACATTGCTCCTAATGCAGAAGTTCACTTTACTGATGCTCTCTTTAAGGTCTCTCCGAATATTTGCTGTGTGTAATTGTCTGGTAATTTAATTCCAAGAAACACACACAGAGGAAATCAGTCAAAATCGATATTCCTAGGTTATTATTACCCCCAAATATTCGTATTGTTTTTTACATGAGCTGTATTTGCTCTGAAGGCACATGCCCCAGCAGCAATCACAGGGAAAATCGGCCAGGACGAAATCCCCTTAGACACCGATTCCCCAGGTTATCATTAAAACCCCAAATGTAAAGAGTAGAGAAACCAAAAAAAATGCAGCCGCTCAGTTTCACAGGTAATTTTTTATGATACCGTCAATCACAGATTCTGGTAAGGCAATGTCCAAATATAGATTTGAAATTACACTTACCAGTTCTGAAGATCTTTTGGTATTTTTTTTTTTTTTTTGATTTTGATATACTTTATTACTCCCCGTGGGGAAATTGTTTCTCTGCATTTGACCCATCCTAGTGTTAGGAGCAGTGTGCTGCCATTTTGAACGGCACCCGGGGAGCAGTGTGGGGAACGGTGCCTTGCTCAGGGACACCTCGGTAGCACTTGGTCTTGCCGGGACTTGAACTGGTGACCTTCCAGTTGCCAAGCCAAGTCCCAATCGACTTCCCAATCTACTTCGCCACCACCGCTCCTGCCGACAACGCCAATTTGTGATGGAAACTTATGTGCAGCAATGCAGAGCCAAGGCTCAGGAAAGGATGGAAGCTGGAGCGGCTTTAGTCAAACACTGTTATTTATTGAGAGTATAATACGGCCGGAGAGATCACAAAGTAAATCACATGTTCATGTGAGCCAACCAAGCAAACTCTGAAGACAAAGAGTGAAAACATGGATCTGTATATCCCAAAAGGAGGGACCTAAAACGCCCGCCTTTCCTACCTTAATCATTACCAGACATTGGAACAAAGACCTGTTTGTGTTACAAACTCACATGAGCCAAACTTCTCCCCCACAGGAAGGCAGAGGACCTGTGTCCTCCTCAAGTTACAGGCAGGAGCATATGCGATTTAACGAAAAGCATGTCTTTGTAATTTAACAGTTTCTCAGAAAAGCTG
The DNA here is from genome assembly GCF_902827115.2 of Pseudochaenichthys georgianus. Taxonomy (NCBI): domain Eukaryota; kingdom Metazoa; phylum Chordata; class Actinopteri; order Perciformes; family Channichthyidae; genus Pseudochaenichthys; species Pseudochaenichthys georgianus. Next base: position 9,642,921 of record NC_047508.1, read on the forward strand.
AGAACCTCTAGACACAAAGAGATCGGATTAAAATATTCTCTGACACTAGTAAACCTGTTATTATGTATTTATTTATAGAAGGACCATGCATTCAAATACATTAATCTCAGCAAAGAGAAGAGATGCAATATGCCAGATTATAGCTAATAGCTCATTTCCATCTGTGGTCCTCAGGCAGGTTCATAACAATCAATAAACAAATAATAACATTGCATGATCTCTATCAGTCAAACCATTTTAAAACCTGATTTAAGTACCGTTCAATAAATTAATACATAGTACACTTGAAATAATTATAAAGCCTGATTTAAATACAGGTTACGAACATAATACTTAGTACACTTCAAATACACTTAAATAAAATATCTAAGATATAGTATGACAATACAGTTCAAATTAAAAAAACTCAGATTACAATGTAATTAATGTTGGCATGACAGGTTGCTTAATATCATTTTTTTTTGCACCATAAGAAAACAAGTTAAAATCAGTACAGGTTTTAAGTTCAACTGGAAGAGTATTCCAGTGCTTGATGGCCGTAACTGAAAATGCTGATTGTGCAAAGGCAGTGCGCCTCAGAGGGATGGTTAGATTACATTACATTACATTACATTGCATTTAGCTGACGCTTTTATCCAAAGCGACTTACAATAAGTACATTCGACCAGGAAGACACAACCTTGAAGAAAACAGAATCATATAAGAACATCAGGTTTCAAAGAGCCAATCGTTTCAAGTGCTACTCAACTGGCTTTAGATAAGCCAGTCCTTTATTAGTATATAAGTGCTCTGTTAGCAGTTCTTTGTTAGTCATTCTATCGCTCGAAGTGGAGTCGAAAGAGATGAGTTTTCAGTCTGCGCCGGAAGGTGTGTAAGCTTTCTGCGGTCCTGATTTCAATGGGGAGCTCATTCCACCATTTTGGAGCGAGGATAGCAAATCCACGTGTTTTTGCTGATGGGAACTCGGGTCCCCCTCGCAGCGAGGGTGCAGCGAGTCGTTTGGCTGATGCAGAGCGAAGTGCACGTGCTGGGGTATACGGTTTAACCATGTCCTGGATGTAGGAAGGGCCAGATCCATTCGCAGCATGGTACGCAAGTACCAGTGTCTTGAAGTGGATTCTAGCAGTTACCGGAAGCCAGTGAAGGGAGCGGAGGAGCGGCGTGGTGTGGGAGAATTTTGGAAGGTTGAAGACCAGACGAGCCGCTGCATTCTGGATGAGCTGCAGAGGTCGGATGGCACATGCAGGTAGACCAGCCAGGAGGGAGTTGCAGTAGTCTAGGCGTGAGGTGACGAGAGCCTGGACCAGAACCTGCGTCGCTTTCTGGGTCAGCTGGGGACGTATCTTCCTGATGTTGAAAAGCGTGTATCTGCAGCAGCGGGTTGTAGCAGCGATATTTGCAGTGAAGGACAGGTTGTTATCCAGGATCACACCCAGATTCCTTGCAGTCTGAGTCGGGGAAACAACAGAGGTGCCGATGTTGATAGTCAGGTCAAGAGAGGGACAATCTTTTCCCGGAAGGAAAAGCACTTCAGTTTTGTCAAGGTTGAGCTTGAGATGATGAGCGGACATCCACTGAGAGATGTCAGCTAAACAAGCAGAGATGCGTGCGACGACCTGGGTCTCTGAGCGGGGAAAGGACAAAATTAATTGGGTGTTGTCAGCGTAGCAGTGGTATGAAAAACCATGCGGGCTAATGACAGATCCGAGCGAGTTTGTGTACAGGGAGAAGAGGAGGGGACCAAGAACAGAGCCCTGAGGGACCCCTGTAGTTAATTGACAAGGGTCGGATTCGGACCCTCTCCAGGTTACCCTGTAGGTGCGGTCTTTGAGGTATGAGGTGAGGAGGGAAAGTGCAGAGCCTGAGACTCCAAGTTCTTGGAGAGTGCGAAGGAGGATCTGATGATTCACCGTGTCGAATGCAGCAGACAGGTCCAACAGGATGAGGACAGAGGAGAGGGAGGCTGCTTTAGCAGTGTGCAGTTCCTCAGTGACAGCAATGAGGGCAGTTTCTGTGGAGTGACCTGCCTTGAAACCAGACTGGTGCGGATCCAGAAGGTTGTTCTGATGGAGATAACAGGAGAGTTGTTTAAAGACAGCGCGTTCAAGTGTTTTAGACAGGAACGGGAGGAGAGAGACAGGCCTGTAGTTTATAACATCAGACGGGTTGAGAGTGGGTTTCTTCAGGAGAGGGTTTACTCTTGCCTCCTTGAGACTGTTTGGAAAGTGACCATAAGTTAGAGAAGTGTTGATAAAATGGGTGAGAAACGGTAGAATGTCAGGAGCGATAGTCTGAAGGAGGTTTGAAGGGATAGGGTCCAGAGGACAGGTGGTAGGGCGGGCAGAGGTAATGAGGGTAAGAACCTCACTTGGAGAGAGAGGGGAAAAGGAGGTTAGTGTGCCGGTTGAAGGTGGCTCAGGTGATCCGGTGGTGAGTAGAGGTGAGTCACTGACAGGTTGAAATTGTTGAGTTTTGATAAAAGTTTGGTATGGTTTACTGTGTCAAATGCTTTTCGCAGGTCAAGGAACATTGCTCCAACTATCCCTCCTTTGTCTAACTTAGCCTTGATTCCTTCCACTAAATAGCAGCATGCAGTCTCAGTAGAATAATTGGTCCTAGAACCTCACAGACATCTCCGCATTTTGTCATAATGACACACACAATTTAATTTGTGTGAATGTTAGCTTCCTTGAGCAATTGACACCTTGCTATGTATGAATGGGGTTTGAATGGGTGAATGATGATGACTTGTAAATGTGAATGCCCTTTGAGAGGTCCGAAAGACTGGATAAAGCGCCATATAAATACATTCAGTTTACAATTACATTTTTGAGAGGGTAAGAGCTACAAAAGCAACTCGTTTTGACACTATTCACACTAGTGGTTAAGTCCAGTGCAGCTAACCAAAATCTAAAATGTTTTGCAGTTTAGTGTAGATGTATACCAACAACAGGAAATGGACGTCAATTGGATCTGCCAGAGAGTTTGTTTCGCATACATTTTTATTATAACATGCGTCCTATAGTAAAAGCTGTTTCTGCTGACAAGCATAAACAAGAGAGTAATTCATACAAAAAAACACAACAATGCATTTTCATTTATCAAAAGCTTGGTGTATTGATGTAGTCACCATGTCTGCTGATCTGCCTGATTACACCAGTGCAGTATATCTCAAGTGCTTGTGTGCCACGTTTTGACCTAGAGGGCATGGAAGTGCATACTGCTACATCAGTAAGTCCCTGTCTGGTCTCTCATCTGGGAACCAGTATTGCTCAAGGGCACCTGTCTCATGGATCCACACATGACTCCAAAGAAATATTACAGTGGGCCTTGCTCGAAGGAAGTAGGATGTTTCTTATTTAGAACATAAATATACAATAAGAATGTGTAGTTCACCATGAAAAAATGCTCGATATGATCTGGACTAGCACAAATGCAGAGCCAATGATAAAAGTGTGACTGCCTAAGGTAAAGATTCTGAAGATGTGGTTCCTAAGGCCTTCCGCTGATCTTCCCATAAGAACAAACTTCCAACAGGAGTCATTTGGGGGGGCTCTTGGTAAAAAAGGTTGGGAACCACTGCTTTACATCATAAAGACATGATACACACAGCATAATAAGGGTGTAAATGGCTTGACATGTACTTCCAATGTGTCCCCAAGTCACATGCTATCACACACACACAGACACACACACACACACACACACACACACACACACACACACACACACACACACACACACACACACACACACACACACACACACACACACACACACACACACACACACACACACACACACACACACACACACACACACACACACACACACACACACACACACACACACACACACACACACACAGTAGCACATGCCCTGGGGGCCTCAGGGAAGCACCAAATGTTAGCAGTCAGGAATGAGTGGTGGGCATGGCAGTCATGTGCTCAGTGTGTGTGTGTGTGTGTGTGTGTGTGTGTGTGTGTGTGTGTGTGTGTGTGTGTGTGTGTGTGTGTGTGTGTGTGTGTGTGTGTGTGTGTGTGTGTGTGTGTGTGTGTGTGTGTGCGTGTGTGTGTATGTGTGTGTGTGTGTGTGTAATCTTCTTGTGTCAATGGTAAGTTTACTTGTGTAAGTGACAATCTTCAGAAGCAGAAATAGTGAAACATTAGCAAACAGAGCGCCATTTGTGTTATAACAATTTAAAGGTCGTAGATCTTATTTCTTTGTAACAATTAAAGGGAAATGTAATAATTTCTAACCTAAAATGATAGCCTGACGTGATTTGACAGGTATGTAGGAGATGTTCAGAGGACTGTTTAGTATGGTGGCTGACCCATGCAAACGTGCTACAATGTACCAAAACACTTTCATTAGGAGAAATGCTCTGCACTTTCAAAAACACATGCAAATGAAGAAACATCTTCATCAACTTGACAACACATGCAGCATTAAGAAAACATTCACCAACTTGACCAAACATGCCTTATTTTGTGATTGCATTTATCCTTCCACTATTATTGCAGATCTGCTGTAAGCTAGCTAGCTAACATACTGTAGCTAGTAATTTCAAATATACTGACAAAACACTTACACCTACTGTATGAAACAAACTAACTAGATTCCCCAACCTCTAGAAGCCTTCCGGTCCCTGTGTGCATCACTGTTGAGTGTATCTCCTAATGGAAGTGTTTTAGGCCACTGTAACAAATGTGCCCCCGTCAGCCAGCGTTAAAGCCACAATAAAACCAACTTCTGTAAAAAAAAAAAAGGTTTTCTAAGAAAAGCCATAACTGATCAATTCCTAGAAATCCAGATATACAAGTCAAGATCAAAGATATGAACATTTGGGGAAGAAAAACAGGATGAGTTGAATTATATGAGCAAGCACTTTTGAGCATGCTTGGGGAGTAAAGGATTAGGCTACATGTAACAGGGTTACGTAAACAGGATACCAAAAACAGTAACTGTATTACCTTACAGTTAAAAAAACAGTAATCAGAGTACTGTTACATTTTAAAAAATTGCGGATGAGGCAGGATTACAATTTTACAAAAAAAAGAACATAGGCTATAGTGTTTGATTTAAAGGATCAGATGTTATCTCTTCTCTGAAAGCTGTACTGTTCTGTAGGCTAATACTTTGTGTGAATCTATACGCCTACTGCTTGCATCTACATTATGGTTCTCACTTTCTTTGGTTCATTTGTTCTGTTTTTAATTCAGCAGGTGAACTATATGTTCATTAAATAGTGTGTGTGAGCTTAACTGTGTGTATTAAACTAAAACAGAGCATTTTCTGTCAGCTCAGATTTTATTTCTGCTTTTTAGAATGTGATCATGAGTTTCATTGTTGGGGTATAAACCACTGCCTGAATATGCTAAATGAAAAATAGGTTTTCCTATAAATGAAATCCCTGAGCAGAGTACACTTTTTTGACACAAATATCTTGGTTTCTTCTTTACTAAGGTCACATTGTTCTGTTGTTGTACATAAGGCGATGATCGGTACATTTTTCTATTTAACTGAATCAAAATATTGCTTGAATTGTTGAAAATGTTACAAAGCTCTGGAGAAGCTGAAGACTACTGGCTAGCTAAAGGTTATTTGGACAACGACAGTAGTCAGCTGACATGTGTGGACATGCGTGTTTGTAGATGCTGGGAAGGGAAATGAATATCACAATATGCTGACAGATGCTCGGAAAAAGCTGACACCCACAGCAGAAACCGGCCTTGATGGATCCACATGTCAATTGGAAACATTGTCTCAGCTAGGAAATAATTAGAAGTCATTGGGATGAAGGATAAGATTTTTTATTTAACCAGAGGGCCAGCCCATTCATAAGAGCGGAAGGCATACAAACAGAGACTGATAGTGTGAAAGCAATATAAAGGAATCATAATTAGAATCAGAATACTTGATTTATCCCAGGGAGAATTGGGTTTAGTGACAGATGCTCTATTTTAGAATTAAAGACAAAAAAGAAAATAATGGAAGAGAAATATTGATATAATCATAAGAAGTTAAAGTACACAATTCAGAATGTAAAATAAAAGATTAAATAAAAAAGAATAAATTAAAATATTTATATAAGTATCATTAGTTAAATCAAATGTGAAAAACATGTGAAACGAACATTTAAAAATTAAAATGTGCAATAAAGTATAACAACTAAATGTTAAATAACCTGCCTGAGATCGAATGCTGTGGTTTTATTAAATGTCCCAACTGCTAGGACTGTCTTAGGGAAGACAGCTTTTAGATGCGCAGCTCCTCTGTCTTGGAATAGTCTGCAAATTAAATGGAAACTGAACAATCTGGTGCCACTAAATGTTTTTAAAGCTCGGTTGGATGCTACTCAATCGGAAGCTATTGGTACCTGTTTATGTGGATAATTTTGTAAATGATGCTGGATGATGTCCTTTTGTTGTTCTGTTTATGTTTTTATGTTTCATGTGGAACTACTTTAGCAGGTCTCCCTTGGAAAAGAGATCAATTATCTCAATGGGATTTTATCTGTATAAATAAAGGTTTGAAATGAAATGAAATGAAACCTAAAAATGTAAAATGTGCAAATTGTATGACTATGTAAATGCATAACATATTACAATATATCAGTGGTGTCATAGTATCAAGAATTGTAAGAAATCATATATCATTAAACAATATCTAGGTGTCGTTTTAGTTTTATCTCTATGAGTGTCAGGCACTAAAACATTTCTCAGCCTCTTATTATCAAAGCAGATTCACACAAATGACCCTGCAGGTGCCTTGCTGTCGTAATGCTGTGCTTCAAGTCATTCGCATTTTTAATGACTGGCTCGAAAAACAACACACAGCTGCCCTCCTCTGGATATAAACAGAACTGCCCTCCTTTTTTAAAGTGTCACTTACTCCTTAACTTTCTGTTTCCCCATGGTGTTCACTTCATTATTGAGAAAATACGTTAATTGACTTTCATATCAAAGCATCATATTTTAGCTGAATATTATCTGTTGCAACATAACAGGAGTTATCCCTTGCAGCTGAGGTCATGCAGAGGCTTTACAGTGACAAACCAATGTCATATTAAGGTGTCACTCTCCTGCTTATTAGCACCTGTCCTTTCTCTCTGTGACATTCCACATACGCTGATGATAAATGGACACGTGTATTAATTAGGGGTGTTGAAAATAATCGTTTCTACGATGCATTGCGATGCGGACGTGGACGATTCGGTCTCGATGCAGTGACGGAAGATAATCGGTTATAGAGTAGTAACGTTGCTTCCTGATTTTCCGGCCGCGGCTTTACTATAACATTTTTTCTGTCACTTTAATATCAAATCGGTCGGTGACGCAGAGATCAGGGAACAGACGTGACAGCGGCATAGCAACACGGAGCAGTCTGCTTTATCCACCAACACAAGAACACCAGTCCAGAACCGACAGCAGAAGGACCCGCTCTCAATCACTCCGTGTCAGAGACACAGGGTCCCTGTGTCTCTGAGCCGCAGCGACACGGAGTGTGACAGGGATTTATGTTTTTCCAATCATGTCAGGTTTTTGGTGGATTTAATTAAGTCTTGGATTGCAAAGTATGAATGTCCTCTAGCAATTTTCAGACGATATATACGTGTGTAAAGTTTGTGAAGGCAGGAGGAAAAAAGCTTCCGCGATCACCGTCTCCTCTCCGTTCCTCCAAGCCCCGCCCCCTCCCTGAAAATAATGAGTGACAGGCTGATAGTGACCCGATAGAAACTTTGTTATTCACTTAATCACTGAGATATAATGAAGCTAATTTAATCTCATACATTCATGGGATTTATGTAACAGTAAGACAGAGAATGTAAGTGTGCACCCACATGCACTATTTTTGTTTGTATATGCTGTTGTAAATACTCCTGTTGTCTGCTGTGTTCAGACTCAAGTCCTGTATGTGATGCCACATTCAGGACCTTCAGCGTCCTTTCTTAACAGAAGGCTGTGGCTAGAAGCTGCAGCTAGACTGCAGAAGCATTAGCTTTTTGTTTTTGAGGATGGAACAACTTCACACACGGAGGCTAGACCTATACAATTCATTTATTTTGGTTTATAAATTAATGTCAAGACATTTATGTTATTGATTTCTGAAGCACTTTCTAAATAATAAAAAGAGAGTTCATATGTATTTACTGCATGTATGCGTTGATGAAAAATAAGCCATGTGCAGTAATATAGAAAATTGAGGATGCAACGCATTGGTATGAATCGTGATGCACCGGGATATCGAACCGAATCGAATCGTTGACAGGATAATCGTAATCGAATCGAATCGTGAGACCAGTGAAGATGCACAGCCCTAGTATTAATACATGCAAACAGTTCATGTTTAGAGCGTGTACTGTATACCTTTGTGAGCAGTAAAGTCTATATGGAAGTGCAAAACCTGCAGTTGGCCATTTGAGTTCGGATCTAAAATGGAGCAATCTCCAAAGACCCCTATTATTATTATTATTATTATTATTAATAATAATGTGTTAAAAGGGCCCTATTAGGCTTTTGGTGGTTTTCCCTTTCCTGTAGTGTGTTAAATAGGTTGTTGTGCCTGTAAATGGTTAAGCTAATCCCTCCAGAGGGAGTTTCTCTCCTGAAAGGACGGGACATCTGAGCAACTGACCATTCACAACAGAGCCAGTCAGCTAACCAATCAGAGCAGACTGGGCTCTGGTTTCAGACAGAGGGTGAAAAGAGGTGCTGCAGCACAGGCAGTATGAGAACAATTAAAACGTTTTTGAACATTAAGGCATGGAAACATGTTACAGTAGAGGCAGATAATACAATTTTGAACATGAAAATGAGCAGAACAGGACCCCTTTAATACATCCACAACCTGACCCCAGTTCAGAGCAAAGCAAGTGGAGCTGCCCTGACTCAAGCAGACTCAAGTGCTTGTCAATATTATATCCGTAAACACTGCAGAATTTGTTTTGATGATATCCAAAATGAATCATAGCGGTGGTTGGGAGGCGGACAATGCTTCCAGTAGGCTGGATGTGGGGCTTTGTTTAGTGACTCATAAGACCCATGAGGTCACCTTATTGTTATTTCATATCAATTAAGGGAATCGGCACCATGCTTGTATGAGGAGTACCTGGGGCCTATACGAAGCTGGTTCAACCTAACCTGGGGGGTATACTGCGAAGCAGGATTTTCGCTTAGCCGGCTAAATTCAGGAGAAACTCCGGCTTTCCGGTCATCCGAAACTGGTTCTCTTTTTAGCGGGCTAGATCTCCATGGTAATATATGCTAAGCAGCTAACCTGGTCGGGACCAGGTTAGGTTGCAGGCTAAGAGCTCAACTCAGTGAAAGCACCGCCTGCTGACCAATCAGAGCTCAGTGTGCGGAGTTTAAAGCGATCAAGTCATATTACAGGAGAAAGGAAATACAGAAAAACTGCCGTCGCAGGAAAGACGGTCGGCAAAAATCACCGACTGTGTGAACGTGAACATTAATAGAATATCACCTCCCATCTTCAGAGCAATCTGACTATTATAACATTAGCGTTAAGAAAGCTTACTTAAATATCGGCCACAACATAAGTAACCGGATCAGAGTACATTAAGTACAGTCCGCGGCATATCACTTCATAATGTATCATATATCTCCTTATCTGAGTCAGCTGAGCCGTATCTGGCCGTGCAACACTCACAGTGTCACATACTGTATGCAGAAGTATTATTTTAAGCAACACATAAGTTGACGAAACACTCGAGACAAATGTAATTGAAGTCAGATCGTGTTTTAGACGGGGCAGTGATATCATAAACCTGTTAATGTACGCATTCAAACACTTGTTCTGTTCCAGCTGTATTCACCTTGCAGGTGCAGCTATGTGGCTTTTATCCTGGATAAAGTGTTTAAGTCATGGATGTTTAAAGTTTAACTTCTTCATTTTTGACTAGTATTAAAGTTCACTTTTCATTCAGGAAGTATGACGCTGCGCTGTCAGTATGCTACTCCATGTTTGTGATTGGTCGAATGCTCCAGATACCACCCCTTTCATGTGAACGCGCACCTAACTAGATAGGAAACGGCTGGCTTGAGCGATCCACTTGATAACCAGCGTCGTAGTACAGTTTAGCGAGAGCGCGTATGTTTTGGATTAGGCCAACCGGCTAACTCAAACATATCCAGGTTAGGTTGAACCAGGTTCGTAGTATAGGCCTCATTTTTAGGTGTTTACTAACTAATAGGGACACCATGCATGCATCGACAAGTACCGTCTCTAGTGAAATGTGTGCCTTTGTTTGTGTGCTCTGCGTTAATAAATAGCCTAATATTCTACCATAAAATTAAACACTGGCAAGCAAGCACACAGTCAAAGTTTAGATATCATATTGATCAATATGATAAAAGGATCATTTACAAAAAAGTCATGATACTGTAGAAAAAGGAAGAACAGGGCAAACAAAAAGTAAAGAAGAAGAACATCTGCTTACATGTGTTTTCTTTACATTCTAACATAAATTAGCAATATGAAACGTATGAAGAGAATACAATGTAAATATTAAAAGATCTATCATCTGCATTATCACAGTAACAAATACAATATTTAGGGTTAAAAGAGGAGAAATAATTAGAAGCTTAAAAATAGTCCATCCATAATTTGACAAACAAAAAAGGTAATAAATAGTTTATACATCTTGTGTTGACAAAGAAACAAGAAATGTCAATGTCTGTAAATGTAGCGATAAAACAATTAGCAGGGTCAATTACATTTAAAATGTTGTATTTCGTAGATCTCAAGAAAATAAAACCTTGCAGCTGGGTTATTCTTTATTAAAGTTCTGTGAAAATAGCTTATTGTTAAAGAATATAGTTGTTAGTTTTATTCCTGGCACTAAAGGCTATTCGATTTGTAATAGCCAATAAATTAGAGATTTAAATGGTGGTCTATGTGTCCTCCTTCCCGCCAGAAGGCGCTGTTGCTTACGTTACGTTTGTTGCAGGAAGTCAACCCCACTTAGGGGGAAAGGAAATAATTCAGCATGCGAGTTTGTTTAGAACTCCATGTGACAGCGACTTCATTTAAAATAACAGATACAACCCGCTAAATTGAACGCTTTTCCGGCAGTTTATCACAGCAGTCATGGGCAAAAAAGGCAAGAACGAGAAGAAGGTGAAGGGAGCGGAGAAGACGGCCGCCAAAATGGAGAAAAAGGTTTCAAAGAGGTCCAAAAGAGAGGAGGTAACACTGAACTGTTAGCCTTGTGTTCAATTCTGTTCATTTCACATCATAAAAAGTAGCTTCGCACACATGTTTAGTAATAGGTTTAAAAAAGCAATAGCAAAAATAGCAATAATGCTAATGTGAAATATAGCAATATTGTTAGTACCCACAACTATGGCATATTTGTGCAAGCCATTTACATCCTTTTGGTTTGTTGTTATTACCTTCCCTCCTCTCTGTCTGCAGGAGGACTTGGAGGCGATGATCGCTGAGTTTCAGAATCTGGATGCAAAGAAGACAACAGTTGTAGAGACAACCTGTCCTCCTCCATCAGCAAGGTGATAGACTTGATCCCTTTCTATACGTTTGAATGTATTGTCCCTATCGGGAAAGTCGTCTTGCATATCCAGACCGCACAGAAGATGATCACATTCATGAAACACACACTTGTGTCAGCAGCGCTGTGACTGGCCCCGTCTCAGGTCGGTTAAATTAAATTCTTGCTTTCCTCACTTGTGTCGCTTCCCTGCCTCTAGTCCCTCCCACCAGGGAAGCATGGAGAGACGCAAGGAAACCACAAGAAGCAGGGAAATGAGTTTTTAAGAGCAATGGGACGTCCTTTCTAGGGCTGCAACAAACGACTAATTGGATAATCGATTAATCTATCGATTAATGAAACGATTAATCGATTATTCGGATTATGCCTTGCACAATTTCTCAAACGCTCTTATTTAGCCATCAACTTTTAGATTTAGCTTGAGGTTGTTTTAGGCATGTGGAAACTAGCAATGAAGACAAAGATGAATACTTGATTCAAAAATACATATATTATTAAACTTTCTGCTGAAAGATGAATAAAAAATCTGTCCGTCAACATTTTAAACCAAGGATAGCAGATCAGATAAGATAAAAGATAACCTTTTTCACATTGTCAAGTAGGGATGAGTATCGTTAAGGTTTTAACTGTTCTACTACTTTTATCGATAGCGCTTATCGATCCGGTCCTTTAACGGTACTCTTAACTAGTCTTTTGAAAGAAAAATAAAGGTAAACTAACTAAACAAATTGTGAACAAAACTAACATTGCTTTTTATTTAAATTAAATAAATAATAGTTCACATCAAAAGAACCAACAATGTTTTAACAAATCGTATTAAATAATGTGATGACAGAACTGTAAGCAGAAGAGCTGAAACTTTAACAAACTAAATAACTCTGTTACCTCTACTCATAAACCCATGTTTGTATAATGCAGTTAACTCCGTGTGTTGCTGCTAGCATACAGAACACCTGATGTGGAAACGTTCCTCGTGGACGGGGCTACAGAGCTGCTAGAAAGACAGTGGAACCCGGTGCATTCCTCCGTCTGAATGTGGAGCACTTTTTCTAAATGTTTAGACAAATTGCTCGTGTTACCGCCCTTACATGCTAAACTCTTATTGCACTTTTGGCAACGAGGATTGTCCCCATCGAGACGGGTAAAGTGTAACCACACCTCGGAGCGCGTTCTCTCCGCCATCTCCACCGCGTGTGTGTTGCATGCATGTAGCAGCCGTGTGTGTGTTGCATGCATGTAGCAGCCGTGTGTGTTGCATGCATGTAGCAGCCATGTGTGTGTTGTATGCATGTAGCAGCCGCGTGTGTGTTGCATGCATGTAGCAGCCGCGTGTGTGTTGCATGCATGTAGCAGCCGCGTGTGTGTTGCATGCATGTAGCAGCCGTGTGTGTGTTGCATGCATGTAGCAGCCGCGTGTGTGTTGCATGCATGTAGCAGCCGCGTGTGTGTTGCATGCATGTAGCAGCCGCGTGTGTGTTGCATGCATGTAGCAGCCGTGTGTGTGTTGTATGCATGTAGCAGCCGCGTGTGTGTTGCATGCATGTAGCAGCCGCGTGTGTGTTGCATGCATGTAGCAGCCGCGTGTGTGTTGCATGCATGTAGCAGCCGTGTGTGTGTTGCATGCATGTTGTATGTGAGTAAACTGCCCCACCCCCTCGCACACAGACAGGGGTGAAAGATCTCTCGTCTGGATTGGAAGGATCGAAAATACATCATAGACGCATTTTGTAGTCTTATTGCATATTAGAAACGGAGTTGGCGACACTAAGACTGCGATATAATGCTTATGTAGCAATAATGACATAATGTTTTAAATACCGATATAAAGACCGATAACGTTGGAGCTTAACGGCGCGTAAAACACACGCTATGACGTCACCAACGAATCGACGACTGAATTAGTTGGCAACTAATTTGAGTTTGGCAATTTACTTGTTCCCATTTTTCACTTGTTCAGAATGGACAAAAATTGGGGCCACTGGAATCTTCTTCTTCGTCAACGTATTTTACATTTTCCCACGGTTTTTACGACACCGCTCAACGTAAGTGAGCGGTAAGATTTTACTGCATCACACATAGGCCTGGGTATCGTTTGGATCTTAACGATTCCGGTTCTGCTTTTCGATTCCGGCAAGTAAATTGCCAAACTCACTTGCTACAGCCGTTGTGTATTTTATTATGTGAAGCACTAAATGGTTTTAGAAAAATATCGACTCTTTGTAGAGGCCTGTTATACTGAGTGATATATATTATACACACTGCTCTGCTTTCTGCACGGACCTCACAGCTGTTCTCTCTGGAAACATCGCGTTGCGATGAAAGCAGTTTCTAAAATAATATCCAGGGGATGCATGCAGAGCTGTCATTGGCTGAGATAAGTCCGGCCGTGCGTCACAAGTCTTTGAAACATCTCTGTTCCTGGAAATGCATCCGCGGAGGAGCCGTGGAGGACCCATCAGTGTCTCCTCGGTTAGAGCTCCTCCAGAGAGCCTCCTCGACGCTCGATCCTCGGTCCTCGAAGTGCATTTAGAGAAATGAGATGTCCTTCAACATGGCGTGCTGAAATTAATTTCCGGGTCACCACCGGAGGACCGAGGAGTCGAGGAGGGGGATTTGATGAAATGAGAAAGGGCCACTGACTCCGCCACTGACAGCCGGCACACACGCACGCACGCACACACACACACACACACACACACACACACACACACACACACACACACACACACACACACACACACACACACACACACACACACACACACACACACACACACACACACACACACACACACACACACACACACACACACACACACACACACACACACACACCAAACATTTCCTGCTCTCTTCCGTGAAATGAACCATGCAATTTCTTATTTATTTTGTGTTTGTTAATTATGGGGAATGATTGTGTTAAGAGGTAGTTAACCTGTTTATGTTTGGGTCAGATTTTTATGTTGACAATGTGGTTTTCAGTTAATTGTGTCACCTGTTGACGGTAAGCCTGTGGGAGGGGCTATGGGTTCAAAAGGGACGGGGTTTGGCCCTGGAAGGGGTCACTCGGGGGAATGTTGCAGTGAAGGCAACAGCTGGGACGTGTTCGGGAGTTTGTTGCAGAGAAGCCAACAGCAGAACACGTTTACTCTCCATGAGTGATGGACGGCCTGATTTGGACTTTTATTTTGTTTGTTTAAGTTGTGCAGTTTCGCTATTTCTTTGTTGCTGCTGTAATTAAAGTTTTGGAGTTTAAAACAACCGACTGGGCCAGTGTTTCGAACGGACAAATAGAACCCCGTCACAAGCCCACATAAAACAACGAGTATCAGTAAGTAAAAGATAAAATAAGATGGACCTTTATTAATCCCTGTGGGGAAATTCAGATAGCTAACACCCTAATCATCAGCGATTAAAGCAGGGGCATTTAACTGTTTAAAGACACGAGAGATATAATAATTTCCTCTGACTTTTCATCTTGGAGATAAAGCCTCCATTTGTAACCATTGCCGCAAAGCCTGTTGAGAGATCACTACACCAAGTAGTTATGGATTATATGAATGAACAGTATAATAGGGCTCTGCAATTAATTGTATTTTAATCTCGATTACGATTTTGGCTTGCAACGATTACGAAAACAACGTAAGCGAAATAAAACGATTATTTTTATTTAAAAAAAAAAGAAAAGTTAATATCATTTTTATTTTTGTATTGGTTTTTCAGTTGAATTATACTTAAAGTTCAGGGTAATCGACTGTTAAAAATATACTGTTCAATTTTTTTTTTTTAAATTGTTGTTTTCAAAGTAAATGGATAATCGTTTTTAATAATTGTGATATCAATTATTGACCAAAATAATCGTGATTATGATTTTTGCCATAATCGAGCAGCCCTACAATATAAATGTACAGTATTAGTTGTTATACTCTATAATAATACCAACCACAACAAATATAAACATAAAAGTGTATATTGAGTTTTACAGACAGACCAGTTTACTTAAAGGTGGGGTATGTAATTTATTTCAGAAACACTTTTTGTTATATTCCATGGAATGCTCTTAACATCCCGATAGCAATGAATATCTTAAGTGCTTTGACAATAAATCCATCAAAACATGTCATCTGTGGAAGCCGTAGTGCTGTAAAAAGCACGACCAATAATTTGAGCCGGCCCGGCTAAAATAGCTGGAAGGCCTACCTGCCTGTCAGCCTTCCATCTGGGCACAAACTTATCTCGTGCCCTGATTGGTCATATGCGCGTTCGTGTGTTGGAGGAGGGGCTCTGTGAGGAAGTCTGAAGGAAGAGGCAGATTTTTTCCGGTTGTGTATTTTCAAATTCTAGCGCACTCGAGCTGGTTTCTCCAAAATTACATACCCCACCTTTAAGCTAAAAGGGTAGTTCCTATGCTAAAGCGCTAATGTTTAAAAGGTATACTATTAACCATTTACAAACAAAAATGGATTGGAGCACGAGCACCCTGATTGACTTGCAGCTTTTATTTGAGTAAAGTTGAAGGTTAAAACGATATTACAAATCACCCTGAAAGAGACAAAAGTTGTGCACCAAATATCAAGACAGTCAAGTAGTTGATTAGGTTTTTTAGTCAGAACAGAAAATGACAACATCATGGTCACATGCATAGATCATCAGGGTTGATCCTCTGATAAAGGGACATGTTCCACATGTTTTCCCATTCCCTACAATAGATGTTGAGAGATTTGACAGACTAAGTGATTTGTCAGGATAAGTGCTGAGGCTCTGGGAACCATTTCAAAGGGGAGATCGTGACATCATGCATAATCTTAATTTCTGATGTCTTGTGATTTTTTTTTTTTAAGGCTGAGCGCGTCCATCTCCGCCCATCCTGAGAAGGATGAACTCATCCTGTTTGGAGGAGAATTCTTCAATGGAAGGAAGGTAGGAGAAAAGACTTGATGTCCACCCGGCTCACACTGTCTGATTTTGGGATGATTTGGAAAACGTATTTAAAGCATGGCCTGTCTTATTGTTTTTTCAATACATTTTCATACTGTGGTGTACAGGGGCTATTGTAGGAAAAACAAGGATGGACCTTGCAAATTGAAGCAATTGGTGTTTTAGTCAAAAGAAAATAAGATTGTATTCATGTAAATGTCATTTTAAATGCGTATAAATCAGAAAATGTCAATTTTTTATGAATGAAATCTGTTTTGGTTTTTTTCCTGAAATGACTTGCCTCCCCAGGACCGTCATTTTATTTTTAAACCTACAATGGCCTTAATAAGCTGTCATCATTTCACAATCATCAACATTGTACAAACTGTTTATGAAGCTCACACTCTTTGATGCATTTGTTCTTTTTTCCCCCTATATTTTACAACTGAAACTTTGTTGAATACATTCCTAATTTGAAAACCTTTTGTTGCCTTTTTCTGCAGACGTACCTGTACAATGATTTGTTTTTCTACAACATCAAGAAGAACAACTGGGTTAAATCAGAGATCCCCAACCCCCCTCCCCCGCGCTGCGCTCACCAGGTAACCCTAACTGTGTGTGTCCTCAGATGAATGGTGTTTTAGGTGATTCTCAGAACCAAGTAACTCTTCCAAATAAACAAAACCATGGGACTTAAATCCAAACAACACATTTCATAATAAGTTTAGCCATATTGAATAGACCTGGGTGGTGCAACATTTGCTCTACAGCAAGGGTGTCCAAACATTTCTCACTGAGAGCCACATACAGAAAAACATACAAAGGGCTGGGCCACTCACTAGAGGTATATTGCCTCATAAGTTCAGTTATAAGTTAACAAAATCAATCAAATGTAGGTACAATATGGTTGATACTTGAATGTGCTTTAAGAAAAACAACATCCTACATCACAGCAGAGGTGGGGACTCGAGTCACATGACTTGAGTCGCATATTTTTTGACTTGAGACTTGCTTGACTAACATTGATAAAAGACTTGACTTGACTTTGACTTGGTATTCATGACTTGAGACTTGACTTAAGCTTGAGATAGATGACTTGAAAGGACTTGACTGTTTAAAATTAAATATTTGCGTTTTTTCGAAAAACGTGATTATAGCGCCGTGCGCACAAACCTGGCAACCCACTAGAAGGCAGGAGTGTCAGTTAACATGGCAGCAGCTAGCTTTACTCCACAAATAATGAAGTTTGGATTCAAGGATTATTTTGTCGATGACGCTAATAAGAAGAGAACAGCGATATGCAGGGTTTGCAGCATACAGATCAGTGACACGACCACCACAACATCCAACTTCATTCGTCACTACAAAAAACCCCACAGAGAAAGGTGCGTGCATGTGTTGTGTTAGCTAGAAAGCTAACGTTAAGTTTAAGCTATGTTAGACTTGGTTTCAAATCGATTAAGCAAAGAGAAGACAAAACGGTAAATGAACACTAGAACCGCCAAGGGAGAGAGAGAGAGAGAAAAAGAGAGACACGGTGAAACGATGCCTCGTTTATTTCCCCTGTGTTATTATCAGAAGTTACTGTAAACTTTTGAATAATGTAGTTCATCTACTTTTAGTAATTTGTTTAAATGTTTTAATTACATAGCCGCGGGAAGTAGGGGTGCCGGGGGTGCTGTAGCACCCCCTGTTGGCGAGTGGTGTACATTTGAAAAACTGAGTGACCACCTAAATAAAAATGATTAAACTGCATAAAATAGTTATGATTTTACTTAAAATAAAATTAGCTGTATACAGTAGCATATAATAGTCATAGTATATATTTGTATCAGTCAGGTGGCTTGGATTTATTTTCCAAATAAAATCCGAGTCATCTAGGTCGTGGGAGAGTGATGTAATTGACACGACACACACACACTGCAGAGTGACAACTTTCGAGAATGGCGCAAAAAAGGATTTTGGATTTTTTTTCTCCAACAAACAACGCAATAAAAAGAGTGGACCACCAGCTACTCCTCAGCCCACCACCTAAGTAATATGACACAGAAGAGACTGACACATCTGACTTTGATGCATGTCCATAGTAACATTTTGGACAATGTGGATGTATCTGCTCTAATGAGGGTCTTCATTAGTGCCACCCCAGGCTACATTTGGAGTTTTGTGAAGCCCCAACACAAGGTAAGACGATTATTTCTTTAATGCTGCTGCCGCTGTGCAGTGTTTTGCCTTGTCAATCAGTTAAAATTGAATTCATAGTTTTATTAATATTGTAAATAATATTTTCTGACTATGACTAATGTTATGTAGGTTTGTAAGACCCATAGTTAGCATGTGGGCATATGCAGCTGTTAAGTGATGTAGGCATACTTGCCAACCTTGAGACCTCAGAAATCGGGAGCATTTCAAAACCACCGCGGGTGGGGGTGGTAGTGGATCGCGGGGGTGGTTGTGGATCGCCGGAGCTGTATTAGATTAACACTAACTAACATGCTTATTGTAGTGGTAAGTGCACTGCCTTGCGGCCTGTAGCACCATCCTTGATGGAGCATATGTGTAGGCTGGACCTGTATTTTACAGGAAAGGAGTGAGCAGAGGGTAGAGTTGTCGATTCTTGTTCTATTTTATGTGACTATCTGCCTCACCCTCTCAGACTTTCAGTTGCGCGCGCTACTAAAGAGACGCGCTACCATGGAAACCAAACAATGGTGTAGCTGTATTAAAGTCCGAGTGGAAACCGTCCTGAGTAAATCTGATTTTGTCAGAAATCGGGAGAAATATGACCCCGGGAGGAAACCGGGAGAGGGCAGTGAAATCGGGAGTCTCCCGCGAAAATCGGGAGGGTTGGCGAGTATGGATGTAGGTCTATAATGGTTTATTAAGCCTAACAGTTAAGGCGAGACACCCCAGGTGAATAGGGTAATTTCTCCAGTTAATTACCTACAATAAGGCAATTGTTTCTTGTATTACAAGTTTTCTGAAGATGCAAATGAGCCATTATCTCATAAAATTTGCGCATATTTTAACACATTTCAGGAACCGAAATCTGAACTTTGGATAAAGCCAGGTTCAAAATTCTCGTTTCATTTTGTAGTCATATTAGCATCTAAGGCTTTTACAGAAGGGATTTTGGATATTTCTTTTTATCACTCCATAAATCAGAAAATACTGTCAACAGCCCTAAATTATCAATTTTCGCCATGTTTCTAGGTATAAAATCTTATATAATTCAGGCTATGAATGATATATGAACAAACCCTTCTGTAAAAGCCTTCATAATATTGATAGGAATATAACTGGAAGATTTGGTGTATG
Organism: Pseudochaenichthys georgianus; assembly: GCF_902827115.2. Lineage (NCBI taxonomy): Eukaryota > Metazoa > Chordata > Actinopteri > Perciformes > Channichthyidae > Pseudochaenichthys > Pseudochaenichthys georgianus. Next base: position 9,662,683 of record NC_047508.1, read on the forward strand.
TAAGTGCAACTGAAGTGGAAATTTCGGACTCAGAGTAGGAGAAAAAACTCATTTTGAGAAAACAACCTTTAAAGATTGCAGTGTGGCGCTAGCTAAACCCTCCTGTTCTTTGGATGACTCGACGCACTCCGTGAAGGTATTTCATGTTCGGGTTCGGCTGCTGTAGCACCCCCTGTTGGCGAGTGGTGTACATTTGAAAAACTGAGTGACCACCTAAATAAAAATGATTAAACTGCATAAAATAGTTATGATTTTACTTAAAATAAAATTAGCTGTATACAGTAGCATATAATAGTCATAGTATATATTTGTATCAGTCAGGTGGCTTGGATTTATTTTCCAAATAAAATCCGAGTCATCTAGGTCGTGGGAGAGTGATGTAATTGACACGACACACACACACTGCAGAGTGACAACTTTCGAGAATGGCGCAAAAAAGGATTTTGGATTTTTTTTCTCCAACAAACAACGCAATAAAAAGAGTGGACCACCAGCTACTCCTCAGCCCACCACCTAAGTAATATGACACAGAAGAGACTGACACATCTGACTTTGATGCATGTCCATAGTAACATTTGGACAATGTGGATGTATCTGCTCTAATGAGGGTCTTCATTAGTGCCACCCCAGGCTACATTTGGAGTTTTGTGAAGCCCCAACACAAGGTAAGACGATTATTTCTTTAATGCTGCTGCCGCTGTGCAGTGTTTTGCCTTGTCAATCAGTTAAAATTGAATTCATAGTTTTATTAATATTGTAAATAATATTTTCTGACTATGACTAATGTTATGTAGGTTTGTAAGACCCATAGTTAGCATGTGGGCATATGCAGCTGTTAAGTGATGTAGGCATACTTGCCAACCTTGAGACCTCAGAAATCGGGAGCATTTCAAAACCACCGCGGGTGGGGGTGGTAGTGGATCGCGGGGGTGGTTGTGGATCGCCGGAGCTGTATTAGATTAACACTAACTAACATGCTTATTGTAGTGGTAAGTGCACTGCCTTGCGGCCTGTAGCACCATCCTTGATGGAGCATATGTGTAGGCTGGACCTGTATTTTACAGGAAAGGAGTGAGCAGAGGGTAGAGTTGTCGATTCTTGTTCTATTTTATGTGACTATCTGCCTCACCCTCTCAGACTTTCAGTTGCGCGCGCTACTAAAGAGACGCGCTACCATGGAAACCAAACAATGGTGTAGCTGTATTAAAGTCCGAGTGGAAACCGTCCTGAGTAAATCTGATTTTGTCAGAAATCGGGAGAAATATGACCCCGGGAGGAAACCGGGAGAGGGCAGTGAAATCGGGAGTCTCCCGCGAAAATCGGGAGGGTTGGCGAGTATGGATGTAGGTCTATAATGGTTTATTAAGCCTAACAGTTAAGGCGAGACACCCCAGGTGAATAGGGTAATTTCTCCAGTTAATTACCTACAATAAGGCAATTGTTTCTTGTATTACAAGTTTTCTGAAGATGCAAATGAGCCATTATCTCATAAAATTTGCGCATATTTTAACACATTTCAGGAACCGAAATCTGAACTTTGGATAAAGCCAGGTTCAAAATTCTCGTTTCATTTTGTAGTCATATTAGCATCTAAGGCTTTTACAGAAGGGATTTTGGATATTTCTTTTTATCACTCCATAAATCAGAAAATACTGTCAACAGCCCTAAATTATCAATTTTCGCCATGTTTCTAGGTATAAAATCTTATATAATTCAGGCTATGAATGATATATGAACAAACCCTTCTGTAAAAGCCTTCATAATATTGATAGGAATATAACTGGAAGATTTGGTGTATGTAAGTGCAACTGAAGTGGAAATTTCGGACTCAGAGTAGGAGAAAAAACTCATTTTGAGAAAACAACCTTTAAAGATTGCAGTGTGGCGCTAGCTAAACCCTCCTGTTCTTTGGATGACTCGACGCACTCCGTGAAGGTATTTCATGTTCGGGTTCATTTTTTTTTTGTATAACCTTGCTTCGTGCAAGTGACAATAGTTGTTTTCTTCTCTGTGAACGTTTTTTTCGCCGTTCTTTTGCCATTTTGAGATTTCAATTTCTAGCGGAAAGCTAACCAGGAAGTGTTTTAGCACACCATGTGACACATCTGAACGAATCACGTTGTCAGAAGTTGACATCAGCCAATGAGATTTCGTTTCTTGGTTTAAGACCCTTTTGTACTTTCACGATTGGTTGCTGATAAAAAGGAAATGACCATATTTGGATCTGATGAGATTGTGCAGGAGAGACGGAGCTTTCCAACGATATCTCTGATGACATGTTGAAAACAGTGGTCGCGGTACTTTATGTTACGTTAGAATGCTATTTTTTGGTGAATTTAGGAGAAATATACAGACAAACTATAGTAAAATGAACACTTAAATGTGTATTTTGTACGTTTTCCTTCCAAAAGCCTGAAAGAAAACATGTTATGGAATCAAAATAGCACAACATCTCAAAATTGACCAGTGCATGAAATACGATGTTTTTGCCTGCCGTGTCTCGCCTTTAACAAACAATTTATGCGGCTCGTATCGCCCGGCACCGCCTTTTTTATTTTAAGCAAGCGGCTCCCTCCCCACTTTTGGCAGCACCCCCTGAGCAAAATGTTAATTAAGTGAGTTTTAAATCGTCCTACTGGGTGGGCCCAGGAGTTTACTCATTGGCCCACCCTGAGAAAGCTTCGGTGTCATTTAAAAAATTATTAATTTTTTTGAGAGAGAGAGAGAGAGAGGAGAGAGAGAGAGAGAGAGAGAGAGAGAGAGAGAGGAGAGAGAGAGAGAGAGAGAGAGAGAGAGAGAGAGGAGAGAGATGAGAAGCGAGAGAGAGCGATCCGAGCGATCTGAGGATCCTCTCTCCCCTTCCTCTCGAGCTAAGCTCTCCTCTCTCCTCTCTCCTCTCTCGAGCCTCTCTCTCCTCGCCTATCGCCGCGCTCTCCTCTCGAGAGCCCTCTCAAATTAAATGATAATTCATTCTATTTAGGGGCGCCTTTCAAAGCACCCAAGGACACCTTACAATTCATAACATATTCTAAGGAAAGGTTTGAATGCAGTAAAAAGAATGCAGTCCGGGTGATGTGTGGGTGCAGTTGAGAGAGCTGTCCAGAATTACACCAAGATGTCGTGTTTGAATTCTTGATAAGCCATAAAACAGTAAAATACGTGTCTCCTGTTCACCAAAACATACCCATCTGTTATGGAAAAAGAAAGTATTCCAAAAGTAATCTGCCACCGGTACCGGCGGGGATTGTTGTTAGCTTCTAATTTTTACAGGCCCACCCTAAAGTACATTTCTGCCTACGCTACTGCTATGTAGGCGCTGACGCTGTTGGCGGTTCTAGTGTTAACAGAAATTTAAATTAAATATGTGTAATGGCAAATGCAAATTAGTCGCTTTTCGGCGCCCCATTAATTTTGTTTAAAACGGGAGCCTCAGATTGCTTATCATAAGAGGAAATAGGAAGGGTTTATTTCAAGCGTGTTATGAAAATAAGTTATTGGGCTTTTTTCTTATCAACTTAGATTTTTATAGAAAACGTTTTCAACTTCAATTGACTGAATTTGTTTGAAGAGTGGGCTTCTTAACAGTAGTAGTAACCATGCTGCTTCAATCACATTCGTATGCATGAAAAAGTGACAGGTGACACGCCCCCAATTATGCAAATGAGCTAAGTCCGTCTCCCATTGGCCAATGAGCTAAGTCCCGCCTCCCATTGTTGGAGTGAAAGGCCCCCCGGCGTAGTTCTTTGATGTATTGATTAAGACAGTCTCTTTGAAGTTAAGGTATTTGACCCCTGCCCCTCAGAGTTGAGTAATTAACCTTGTAATCAGATAGGAGTGAAATGCCCCACGGCGTAGTGCCTTTGTTGTATAGTTCTTTGATGTATTGATTAAGTCAGTCTCTCTGACCCCTGCCCCTCAGAGCCCTTTGTTGTCTAATCTAATTAGCCTTTGATGTTTGCCCTTTGATGTGATGTGTTATAACAGGCAGGTGTGATTTCACACTGGTGAAAGCCTTTGATGTTAATCTCTGTATATCTTTTGAAGCTATGTGTGAGAATGCCTACCCTCCCCCCTCCCAGCCTCCCCCCTTCTCCCCACCCCTCCTGAGGCTATGAGCCAACAGAGTAGTGTATAGAGATATGCTCAAACTAAATAAAAAAAAGACAGGCAATTCCACTTACCTAGTCACTTTTCAAAAAAGAAAATGGCCAAGAGACGCCTCGAATTGGGTTTAATCAGCCTGTGTGACAACTTACAGCCACCCGTCCGAAGCGCCAGTCAAGAAACGAATGCAGCATCTGCGAGGGGTTCAGACGCCTACCTGCCTGTCAGCCTGTGCACAAACTTATCTCGTGCCCTCTTTTGGTCATGTGCGCATTCATGTGTGTTGGAGGAGGGACTCTGTGAGGAAGTGACAGATTTCCCCCCTCGGTCTGACTGTAAAAGACTCTCAGGAGCTGGCCTTTTGATGTGGGGGTAGAGATAAGCTTGGAATGTATGCTGATTTAGGACACTATCTGTGAGATGAGAAGCGCATTACATCTATAAAAAAACACATTTTCATTTTGTAATGGTTGTTTAATTGAAAACATTTTCATAAAAACACATTACATTTTACCAAGTTACTGCCGTACTGCATACATGGTAATAGACTTAACGATTTGCACTGCTACTTCTCTCCGCGTTTCGTTTACAGTGATCGGTTTATCGTTCAATTCACACTGCCCAAGTAGATGTTTAGGAGTCTCTTGGAAGTATACGAATGCAGTATATGTTTTACAAAGGGGGTATTCATGTTATTTTTAAAAGATCTTATTTAGGTTTTTTAATAGTGATACCTGAGGATATTCTCTTTTTTTAATTGTAGGGACTGTGAACTAATGTGTAATTACTTTTTTACTAACTATAAGAAAAGTCTCTCTGAAGAGGGGAAATAATAAAACAATTTTAAAAACATGATCTTTGTCTTTTTATAATTATTTTACACCACTATAAGGAAACCCAATATTAAGTTTGTGTGAGGTTGTACTAGGGATAATATTAGAATGTTGCTGTATTCATAAAGAGAAGTTTTCTTAAAATGTGTTTCTGCTCCATTTCACTCCATGAAGCCTCCAGCTTGTACAAGGGCTCCGCCTCCCCCTCAACATAACAACTCCCCGCCCTACTCACCAGATCATTTAAAAGTAAGGACCCCTCAAGGACATTTGTTGAACACTAACAATGGATCTGAGAAAAAACAAGTCTCTCCCCGCGAGTTACAGCCTGGAGCAAACGCCTGGAGGACCCCCATCCTCTAAAACAATCTGGACATCCGATCTCGACAGCGCTATGGCTGACATTGATATGGCTGACACTGATATGTATCAACCTCCATCTACTTCATCCGAGTCTCCAGGGGAATCAACAACTTGGTGTTCATTCGGTTCAATACGGCCATTCGGGACGCTCTACAACCAGGGCCTCGTACGTCACATATGGTGACATAAGATATTTGCAGTAAAAAGCAAAGAAAACGCAGACAGCATGCGAGATCAAAGAAGAGTTTTCACCGCTGCCCCTCAAGGTGGAGGAAGAAGAAGGAGATATTTCCCCGCCGACAGAAGTAAGAAGAGTCTTGACAAGCACCGTCTGGGAAACTAAAAGCGGACCATCGGGGCGATGGTATTACCGTGCAAGCCGTATGGTGACGCTGGGGAAGGACCCCTCTGATGATTTTGTTTGAGTATTTCAACTCTACATGCTGGGTTTTTTTCAGACATCCTTGCGGGTGCCTCTGACTGCTTGGCTGAAAATGATTGATGGAAAAGCTACAAAGCTTAAAGAACTTTTTTTAAACAGAGTCAGACATCGATGGACATTATACTGGTGAAAAAGACTCACTTTTGCAGAGGACTCCGCCTCCCACTCAACATAACAAGTCACACCCTACTCACCAGATCATTTAAAACTAAGGACCCCTCAAAGAAAAACCTTGTGTATTCTACTTATGTAAAAAGAGCGTCAGGGTTGTCTTACGAAAATGTGTTATCTCTGTATCAAGATGATGTGTTTAAAAATGAATTTTGTGAAAAATACCAACTGTGTGAGAGACGTCATAAAGACACTCATTTTAACCACAGTGTTTGTTCTCTACAAATGTTACAAAATGTAAAAAATAAAAATAAAAGGTCTGGAGACAAAATTAATTCAGGTGACTGGCTTTATTAGGAAAACAAAAATATAATACAAATGGTTTAGAGGGTAACAATGTAACCATCTTGGACTTAATAGTCTAACAAAATACTTTATCTGAATACATTTGTTCTTTTCTTTTTAAGTGCACTTTTTGAAATTATTTATTTATTATTTCAGTGGAACAATCCAGTTTTTGTTAACATCAATGCTTTTTTCTCTTTTCTTGTGTTACTAAGACACTTTTAGACACACTTTGGCGTATGCAACACTTGTTCAGTTAAACAAGGTTTTTTCTTTTCTGATAAACTTACATATTTTAGTTATTTTCTGCTACCAAGATACTTTAAGATACACCTTGATGTACGCAACACTTAACAAAGGGTATAATATGAAGTACTTGGTAAGGAAGGGGTTTTTCTTTAAGGGGTGCAAAACTTTAGAACAGGGTAAAATATTCATAATTTGTAATGAATTGAGTTTTCTTTCTTTTGATTTTCAACATACTACGCCGGGGGGGGCTTTCACTCCAATCTGATAACACACACATCAAAGAATGGGAGGCGGGACAATGGGAGGCGGGACTTAGCTCATTGGCCAATGGGAGACGGACTTGGCTCATTTGCATAATTGGGGGCGTGTCACCTGTCACCTTTTCATGCATACTAATGTGATTGAAGCAACATGGTTACTACTACTCTTAACACATGAATTCTGTGTAATTTATTTGAACATGTATATTTAAGAAGTACAATACAATACAATACAAGACACGCACAAGTTTCATTTTTGGGCCATACTCCATTATACTTTTTGAATTTGCTGAGGGCCGATTCAAAATGGGGAAGCTTCATACTGCCTGTGCTGCAGCCCTGCCCGGGGGCCATAGTTTGGACACCCCTGCTCTACAAGAACCTCATGTTGCTTGTAGGTCCCTGCTCAAATGTGTGATCCTTCATCTAAACACATGGGGGCACACTGCTGCAGCACTGAGGAGCAGAAACTTTATAAGCATATCATCATGGCTGCTAGAAAACCAATCAAATCTAAGGACACTAAACCTCCTTCATCCCCTTCTCTCTCGCCTCCTTTTCTTCTCCCCTCTGTCTCCCCCTCAGGCGGTGGTCGTTCCCCAGGGCGGGGGACAGCTCTGGGTGTTCGGGGGAGAGTTTGCCTCTCCCAACGGGGAACAGTTCTACCACTACAAGGACCTCTGGGTGCTGCACCTGGCTACACACACTTGGGAGAACATCAAGTATGTGTGGATGGAGGCTCATAAAAACAAATGTGATTATAAATGAAGGGCATCATAATGATGTTTGAACACAGGGATCTGATGGTAGCTATAAATACTATTTTATATCCAATGAAGTTATGAGGACACCTTAATTAGTTCATTATATCCTGTAATGTCCAATCAGTGGATAATCAATCAATCAATCAATCAATCAATGTTTATTTATATAGCCCAATATCACAAATGTTACATTTGTCTCAGTGGTCTTCACAGTGTGTACAGAATATCAGTATGACAATACGACACCCTCTGTCCTTAGACCCTCACATCGTACAAGGAAAAACTTCCAAAGAAAACCCAGTTTAAAGGGAAAAATGGGAGAAACCTCAGGGAGAGCAACAGAGGAGGGATCCCTCTCCCAGGACGGACAGACGTGCAATAGATGCCGTGTGGATAAGTTGATTGTCTAGGTAATACAAAAGGACAGCTCCATAAAAGGAGTTCCAGAGGTGCCGATAATTATCGGTCCGATATTAGGAATTATATTGACGTCATCCCGATAAACTCGATACCAGTATTAATAGCCCCGATAATATACAATATATTTTTTGGGTAAGAAAAAAATACTGCGGTGTGGGTGGATTGGGATGAGGGGTGCTTGTTTTTCACTCGGCTCCTCCCGTTTTGCCAGTACTGTGGTATTAGTGGTTTAGGAAGAGGGGAGTTCTTCCAAATCCAGCGCTCCCTAATACTTCGAACTGGATCAGTCACCTGAAACATTGCCATCGCTACGATGGTGTGTTAAAAGCGTACGAAGACAATAATACAATACAAAGTGCGTGTGTGTGTGTGTGTGTGTGTGTGTGTGTGTGTGTGTGTGTGTGTGTGTGTGTGTGTGTGTGTGTGTGTGTGTGTGTGTGTGTGTGTGTGTGTGTGTGTGTGTGTGTGTGTGTGTGTGTGTGTGTGTGTGTGTGTGTGTGTGTGTGTGTGTGTGTGTGTGTGTGTGTGTGTGTGTGTGTGCGCGCGCGCGTGCGTTGGAGCTATATGCAACTCAAGGCATATGCTCGAACCGGAGCTGCCTGGACGCTGCAATCATGTTGCGCACTATCCGTGCTGAGTGTGCTGACTCTTCGTACAATGTCCCACTGTCTGCTTCCTGCATAAAGTCAAGTGCTCGGCGCAGTTGTGGCGAAATGTCGCTCCTCTGTTTTCATTTAAACAGCTCCTTATATCCGTTAGCGCAGCTAGCTAGCACCAGATGTTAACAACAACAATACACGTAAGGTCTCTCTCGCTTGCTCGGGCCACACATACACACACCCTCCCGGTCCTCCCGATGGCCAGTCGGTGCCTGCCGGTGAGCGTGGAAGTGTGGTCTGCCACAAGCGGGCGGCAGGAGCGGGGCTGTCAGCATCAGCTTGTAGATGGTATTTTAAACTCGATGCGCTCTGAAACTACGGGGCGGCCAGGTAAAAAAATACACATGCGTTAATCGCGTTAAAATAATTAGTGGCGTACATTTTTTTTTATTATCGGTCTTGAGAAGCAGGAAGTTATCGGTATCGGTTTCAAAAAACCAATATCGTGCATCCCTATATCTAATGATCCTTTTTACAGACATGAGTGACCAGAAATGATTTTGTGTCTCTCCAGGGCGCCCGGGGGTCCATCAGGGCGCAGCGGCCACAGGATGGTGCTCAGCAAGAAGCAGCTGCTGGTGTTCGGAGGTTTCCATGAGAGCAACAGGTAGGCAGCAGTTACTGAAAGATAAACAAGGATACATGCTGTAATGGAGGGGATGGTGCACAGGTAACACTGTTGTTTAGAGCATTACTTCCACGTCTGTAATGATTCTTGGGAGACTGTTCCAAATACGGTTCATTTCAATGTTTTATTGGAGCATTTTGAAGCTGCCGAGCTAATACAGTTGGATACCTAATCATTGGGTTAGCTTATTGGACAACTGCGTGTGTGTGTTTGATCATAGTCAATCAAACTTTATTTATACAGCACCTAAAGACAGCTGCTAATATTCAACATTTTAGCAATTCTAAATAATGCATACATTATTTTATATATATAATATACATACATTATAAGAAAAACTCAAGAAAACATTTTATTAAAAAATTAAATAAACCTGATATTATTTAGACAAAATTTAATAAGATATACAAAAAGTGTCTATGAACCATTCTTACTTAAAGGTCTTGTTTTTAGTTTTTCTTTCAAAAATGTCATTCAGTTTCAGCCCTCTCCTCTCCCCACCTGCAGGGATTTCATCTACTACAACGACGTCTACTCCTTCTCCCTGGACACCTTCTCCTGGTCCCGCCTCTCTCCATCAGGCACCGCCCCCTTACCTCGCTCCGCCTGTCTCATGACCTCCACGCCCGATGGCGTGGGCGTCATCGTCTACGGGGGATATTCTAAAGTGGTGAGTGTGTTTGCTCCCCACATATTCATAACACGTCATATTTAGTGATGTTTTCGACCTAATGCATGCGTTTGTTTTATCTAGAGAGTGAAGAAGGACGTAGAGAAGGGGACCATCCACTCAGACATGTTCCTTCTCAAGAGAGAGGGGAAAGACGGCCAAGGTACAAAACATTTTAATTATTAACTATTAGGCCTTTTTCAGGAAAATATGTATTTGTTTCCCTTTCACAAAAGTGTACCAACAAATTGAATTTCCCCTAGAAAGATATATAAAGTATGTCTTCTTCTGCTTCTTCTTCTTTCTTTCTGCTTCTGTTTCTCTGTCTTCCAGAGAAGTGGTTGTGGTCCAGGCTGAGCCCTTCCGGGAGCAAGCCCCCTCCTCGCTCTGGTTTCTCTTCGGCGATGGGCCCTGCAGGGCGGGCGCTGCTGTTTGGTGGTGTGTGTGACGAGGAAGAGGAGGAGACTCTAGAGGGCGACTTCTACAACGACCTGTACCTGTACGACACAGTGAAGAACCGCTGGTTCCCCGGCGTGCTGCGGGTGAGCTGCAGGGCCGTGAAGCTTCTGAGACAAAGAGACTTTCTGTTCATTATTATTAATAATATTATTATTACATGTGACTTAGCTGGAGATTGTACCACTGAACCTCGGATTGCTAGAACCCATTCATGTGTCTGTTGCCTTTTTTTGTCACATTTACAGAATTTGAAATGAGCCCATATTTAAATGTATTTGTGGTAGTGGAGGCAGCAGGAGACACTTCTAACTATTCAGGCTTTTATCTAGACCCTAATAACATTTTGTATACGTTTGAGTATAAATATCAAACTGAGATTTACTTCACTTAGTCATGTTGTTTTCTCATAATCTTGTTTTTTAAGAGCATTTTCAGTTTACCTTTAAGAATTTTGTCTTCACACGGATTACAAATTAAGTTTGTTATTTTAAATCAAATGCTATTTGGTATGCTGTGCTGTCAAAACTGCTTAACATTTTAATTTTTGTTGGATGTAATGAAATGAAAGGTATTTCAGTACTCTACAACGTCACTGCTGGGCTTGGCTAAAGGAGCCCTATTAGGCTTGCTTTGGGGGTTTCCCTTTTCATGTAGTGTGTTGTATACTACCGCTGCCCGACTCCTTTGTTTACTTACATAGGGACATCATGTAACACGCACACTTGCGCTCCAGCAAATTGTACACGATAGGCTAAGGGGAGGGACATCTTTTACAATTTGATGTACCGTAGGAAAAAATGTCCCATGTTACAAAGTGAACATACTATTGACTAGCCAACACATTGACTTCCTGAATGGTGTTACTTTGCAGCACGAGTAGAGGCTGGCTAAAACATTTTTTAGCTGGAAGCTGCCGGAAGACTACAGGGTATGGATGTTTCGATATTTGTGATTATTAATTGTTTTGGTTCTCTGTCCAGGGAAACAAGTCAGAGAAAAAGAAACGAAGAAGGGGGAAGAAGGGTGGAGCTGAGGGGGAAGGAGCAGAGAAGAAGGGAGAGGAGGAGGAAGAGGGGGCATCTCAAGGACCTACTGAGGTCATCAAGGAGATTATCGCGGAGGACGGTACAGTGATGACCATCAAGGAATTGATCCCCGGAGCTCAGCAGGAGGAGGAGGAGGAAGAGGACGAAGGAGAAGAGGACGACGAAGATGGTAAGATTACATACACGTATTTAAGTTATGAAAGAAATAGCAAAAATACAGATATTTTGGAAAATCACATATTCATTTCTTCCTGTTCAGCCTGGGCCCCCCTTGTGGAGCCCTGCGCACGGTCCAGCTCCATGGCAACGGTGCGCCAGGGCAAGATGTTCCTGTTTGGAGGGATGTTTGAGGTCGGTGACCGCCAGTTCACCCTGAACGACTTCTACTCTCTGGACCTCAACAAGATGGACCAGTGGGAGGTTCTGGTGGAGATGGACCCAAGTGAGTGAGAAAGACTTCTCAAGAATGCTGAAGCAAAGTAACAATATCTCCAGAATGGTTAACAAAGAAATGCATGAAGACACACATTTGTATGAAATGTATTCAGCTCAACAGATGGCTGCAAAGGAGCAGATGTGTCTTGTTTCATTGCTGTGTGACGCAGCAGGGAAGTATGTGAGATTTCATTTGGATTTATGATTTTGTTTTCTCCACAGAGACACAGGAGTGGCTGGATGAGTCTGAGTCAGAGGAAGATGAAGAGGAGGAGGAGGAGGAGGAAGAGGGGGCGGCGGCGGCGAAAGGAGCAGAAGGGGAGAAGGAGTCTGAAGAGGAAAGCGAGGATGAGGAAGGCGAGGATGAGGAAGGCAAGTGATTATTCTGCCGCTTCACTGTCTATTGCTTTTCTTTCTTTTACAATTTACCTTCAAAAGCAGTTTATATTGAGCAACAAATACAGTGTGTATTTCAGGAAAAGCTTGGCATTAAACAGATTATGATATTCCAACATTCCAAATACATGTTAAAACATCTCAGAGAGACATGTCCCAGTAGAGGAACAAACTACAAAAATGAACCTGAAACGAGCAGAATGTCCTCTTTCACGTTCAAAAGATATTGCTGATAAATAACCATCAGTTTTATTGCTTGAATTCCACATCTTTCTGCATCTCTATCCACTATTTGCTTCCCCATGTTTTTTGGCTAAAAATGTGTAAAAACCTTAATAGTTTATCTTTCTCAGAATGTATTAAGCTTCTCCCCTGCCAAAGAAAAGACGGGTCTGTTTAAATCATATGTTGAGAAAAAATATATGTTTGTCTACCCAGAATTCCCCAATGCTAACCCTAGCCACCACTGGTCGCTTGAATATATCAAATATGCTCATTTTGAGCAACTGGGCTCCTTTTTAGGAGGTGATTTTTTTGCAACAGTTTAAACCTCTCTCCCTGTGGGTGTAACTTTCCAGATGAAGAGGAGCACCCCACAGTGCAGGAGGCAGAGACTCTGGTGGATTACCAGAGTCGCACAGAGCAGTATTGGACAGGACTGTCCCGTGTCAACCTGGGCCCCGACGCCAAGGACAAAAAGGTGGCCAAGATCGCCCTCGCCATGGCTAAAGTCTTCTTTGAGGACCAATAGTGTGTGTGTGTGTGTGTGACAAACAATAGAGAAAGATCCCAGATTGTGTTTGTTGGCATATGCACATGTGTCCTCAGTATGTTCCAAGGACCGTGTGTGTGGTCGTATGTAATGAACATTTTATAAAACATCTCGTTTAAAAACTGTGCTGTAATGCAGATTGAATTATATTTAATTTGAAAACACAAACTTGTTTTCTCCCACTGATCTATTGTGAATTTAACAATACATTAGCTGGTAGATAATGGATTGTTGAGCACAACAGTTTTCATTCATTTTCAATAAGTAACCTCAACGATAACATTGTTTATCCAAAATGCTGCTACCAATTCTGAGCAGTGTGGTGAAGCAAAGTGAAGGAGACATCTTAGTGCAGGGGAGCATTACATTAAATCACATGTGGTGTGGGTTTTGTGAGAACTGACAAGTTGTAGAAGTTATACATCTCTTTGACATGGTTCTTTGGTTACACATATTAATCATCTGTCCATTTCTGTAGCTTTTCTCTGTTTTGCTGTTTACAATTCCAGTTAGTGATGTCATAGAGCAGTCACACAATTACAACTTGTCTGAACTTAAACTGGTTTAACACACAGACCACAGTGTAAATTCATCTTTAACATATTATCATTATGTTAAGTTATATTGTGAATAGCGAAACAGCTTCCTATTCACACACCTGTTTCTGGGCCCTTGCCAAACAATATTTACTCTCCTTTTAGCTGTGCTTGTATGTTTACCAGCTACTTGCTAACTTTGGCTGCTCTTTGGTGGGGGACATCTCTTGTACAGTGGGTTGATCAGAGATGTTTACCTTAATAAAAAGGCTATTTACTGTGGTTGGAAACAAGGATGACAAGATCGATGAGAATAAACCAAAACATTAAAGTAGCGGTCAGTAAGCCATGTGCTGAAAGACGCACACTGAATGTTCCGTAGAGCTGAGCGAAACTCTGAGAAACAATTCTCTTCCTTTTCACACAGTAATTTGATTGTTAGTATGATAATATTGATCAATGCAGCCTAAATGTATTTGTTCTGATGCTTAATCAGACGTGCAGTTGTTATTACTGTCATTCTAAGCCGTCAGCAGCACAACATAAGCGTGTATTGGATGTAACACATTTTGAATGCATGGAACACAATCAAAAGATGATAATGCAGGATACTCTGAGAACATCATTCACAACATTTAAAATAAAGTGTTGAATCACCGCTGGGCCTTTATTTAATACTGTCAAAGAAAAAATAAATACATTTATGATACAACCACTCTTTCTCTGCAAATGTTATTTTTAAGATCTGGCTTTTCAACAACAAAAATCCCGAAGATACATGTTTATTTCTCCGTAGGCTTTACCCCCATCTTGTGGACATGTTTGACACTGCAGTCAGTCAGAGGTGGAAATAAATGGTATCAGTTTAAATTGCTTTACAAAGTTCCAAATATGCTGGGGATATGCAAGCAAAAGCATTGTGCTTTACGTACGTTTACTGAACAAATTAAAATATACGTGGGGTCATTTTTGTTTTCTCCTTTAAGTCTATTGTGAATTAGCTCCACCTGAGACTAAACCGTCTCCTTGGAGCATATAGGGAAAAGTACATGATCTGGTATTTATTTAGTTTGCTCTTGTTTAACTTTCCCACGTGGCTACTGGTCATCCTTTTCACCATTCCAGCTAAGTTTATTTTCCAACAACTTCTTGTAGGCCCTTATTTTCTTCCCAGGTAACTGATTCACAGATGTGATGGATTGTGTGCCCCCTGCAGATTGCTGGCAGCAACACAGCTCCTTTGTTTGAGTTTAACTCCTTGACAACAGGCAGCGGAGAGAATAGGAAGAGAGGAAGGTGAGCTGAACAGAGGCCAGTATTCAGGAATCATCATAGGACGTGAGAGGTGGGAGGAAGAAGAGGTATAGAGTGGATGAGAAAGATGGGATGCTAAGACAGTGGTGGCAGGGAAGAAAAGGGAGAGGAGTAGCGAGGGGTTAGGGAAGGAGGAGACAAGTGCACGACGTGACTGGGAAGACATCAGTCACCGTGCGAGCACCAGCCTTTCCCTCTGACCTATTTTATCCTCCATCAGCATGTTGAACGAGGGATGAGAAGAGGCTGATGAATAATAGAGGAGAGGGAGAGATGGATGAGAATGAGGCTGCTTTCCCCTCTTCACAGCCCCCCCCTCCCTTATTCCGTTTCTTTCCTGCAACCCCCTTTTTTATTTTAACTCTGGGACAAAAAAAGATTTGATAAATAACTAAAGAGTGGAGATTGTTTTGTGTGCACTGCGTGGGGTACGTAACATGTAATCGTCAGAGACACGTCCGTCGTGTGTGCGAGAGAGAAACAGGTATGTAGCTCATATAGCAGTGGTTCTCAAACGTTTTTCGATAATGTACCCCCTTTGAAAAAAAATTCAGCCAAGTACCCCCTGATCAGCGCAAAAACTATTTGTTAGGGACAAAATGCCGATATATAAAGAGGTACACAGTGGTGGCTGGTGGAAAATATTTTAGGAGGGGCTGTGGAAATGGTGACCAAACAATACTAGGGGGGTCCGGGGGGATGCTCACCCGGTAAATTTTTTTGAGAAAAGACCCCTTAAATGATGACTTCTGGTGATGTTAGAGGGGGGGGGGGGAGAAGACTGATCAATACCTCCATAATCTTCAGTGTGGTTAGCTATGAATCTTCCAAAACTTCCAAACACCTTGTCCTGGACATAGTTTCTACAGTAAACTGTGCAACAGTACAGTAGGCCCACAAACTGCAGAACACCGGGGCTTTGGGAACACTCAAAATTACTTAAAATGATTTAATTCCCATGTAACCTGTTAAGGGGCTTTTTCCCCCCGTTTTTTTTCTCACGAAACTGTGAAACATGGGCTTCTTAAAATTTAATAAACTATTCATGTGTCCTACTCATTTAATGGGAAGAAACTCAGCTAACTGATGATATGAACCATGTTTCCCGAAACAAAACAAGTCTCACAAGAAGCGTCTAAATGAGCCCTGAGCGAAAAAATGCTAACGCACTCTAGGTATAAATCAATCGATATACTTATCGCATATGCACAAACAAGCTTAGCTAACAAACTGAGATTCTAGAAATATAAGTATCATCACTGAGCGATCAGAACTCGCAACAGGGGAAGCAAATACAGACATCACACGACGTAGCTTTAGGTAGCAAAACACGGAGATATGCTCACCTTTTGCTGTTATTCTGATAAAAAACGAGAAACGCGGCTGAAGGTTAATCCATAGGTTAATCCAATGTGTCTGTCACTTTGAAAAAATTATTGATAATCCATAATTCCATTTTTATGTCAAAAACTGAGTTTTCATATTAGCTGCTAATGATAGCTTCCAGAGTGTATGACAGCTTCCTGTTTTGTCTCCTTGGATACGAGTCAAAACGACACAGACTGCACCGGGCGCTGACGTAGGCGCCCTGTGACCATCAGATTTGACGACGCTGATTGACTGAAATTATGTTTCGGCGGCATAGTTTAAAGATAGCAACAGTTGGCTTCTGCTGCACTTGCTGCACTGGGCGCTGTGCATAGCCCAGACGAGAGAGGGTAATGATACACGGGCAAGGCCAGGCAGGAAACATGTGACTTATCAGTAACTTTAGACATCGTAACACAATTTTAAACAAGATTTTATTGTAGATTATACATTTCACTGATACCAATTATATAATATTTACCTTGTTTATTAAAAATAAAAAAATAAAATAAAAATGTATTGTATAAATATATTTATTTATTTTTTTATGTGGGAAGAGGGGAGGCGGCGCCCCTATGGGCCGGCCGCCACTGGATGTACAGTACAGTGCTGCACCATCAGTGTCTGATTTATTAAAACAACAACATTGTAACTGAGAAACACTTAAATGCTACATTTCAAATGTTTACAATCCATCACTAAATTCATGGCAAATCAATTTTAACATCATGCAATAACACTAAGACGACATTAGTTGCATTGAACGGATCTTTTTAATAAGTTGTACTTACAATTTAGTGAGAAACATGGGCTTGTCATTCTCTGTGACAGGAAGGCCACTGCAGTTATTACACTTCGCGTTTTGAAAATATGTGTAACTGTTAATATAAAACCCACACTGCTCAAACTTCGTTACTTTTCCTAAAATTGGTATATTTATTTATTTTGGGGCGTGGGGAATGAAGAGAAAAAAATATATGAGCATGGAATTTTGACCCCTCATATAAACATACAACAACAACAGCTATACTTTGCGGCCACACGCCGCTGCCAAGCAACGCTTATTGTTTAGGTCCTTTGATAAGCAGGCAGTCATATCATTAGCTAGATCTGATAGATTTGGACATAAACCGAGTGAAGTCTAACCGGACGCGAGAGAGAGGGGTCAGAGATCAGATCAGCTGCTGCTGACGGAGAACACGCAGCTCTTCCGGATCAAAGCTCCCCCGCTGTGACGGACCGTTGAGCGGAGTTAGACCCAACACTACTCTGGAACTAGCTAAACTAGTTATACATATATTTATTCTTTACTGTCGGATCACTTATTACAGGTTCAGCGAGCTGCACGAGACTGACGGGCTGTCAGGAGAGGGAGAGGAAAAGAGAGCACCCCGTTTATTTTTCCCATTTTATTATCCAGAATTACTGTCAACTTTTGAATACAGTAGTTAATCTACTATTAGTAGTTTGTTTAAATGCATTAATGTTTTTTCCCATTAACATAAAATAAATCTCACGTACCCCCTGCAGTACTCCAACGTACCCCTAGGGGTCCGCTTACCCCCATTTGAGAACCACTGAATACTGTAGGAACAGGGGTGTTTCTAGCTTTTTCTGAACTTCGTGTTCCTTCTTTTGCAAAGATACATGATCACACTAAGTAATATTAAAGTATATAAGAAGGTGTAAAAGTGGCCACAACTAGCAACCCCTAATTTCCTTAAAAGTATTAGTCACACGAATAACATTTAACCAGTAACCTAATCTGTGTATCACAATATAAAAGTGACGTCACCTTATGTTACTTTTGGATAACCGCTATATTAAAAGGTCCTTTTATGCTTTTGGGGGTTTTCCCTTTCCTATAGTGTGTTCTATAGGTTTTTGTATGTAAGTGTTCTGCAAAAGCTAAACACCCAGAGTTCCCTCCAGACGGAGTTTCTCCCACACACTCCCCCCGAACTGCCTGAAACGCCTTCATTGGACTCCTTTGTTTACTTTCGCGAAATAGTGACATCACTTCGTAGTACTCCGCTTCTATTGGCTAGACGTGAGGCTAAGGGGCGGGACATCTCTAAGCGGTTGACCAATCACAACAGAGCCTGCCAGCTAACCAATCAGAGGGCTCTGGTTTACAAATGAATTAAAAATAAAGAGTGTCAATAGCCTAAATGAAAACCACAAATAGAAAATCAGGAAGGACGTCTACCGATAATATATCAATCTTTATTTGAATATATATAATCCTGCTCCAAACAATGCTTCCCTCTTTCAACAAGGTTTTTATTTGAGTTATTCTTCTAACTTCATTAAATAATAATGCAAACAAGGTACCAGAAAACAACAATGAGATAAAGCGGTCGGCTGGAAAGCATATCTTACATCCTGCTTCATTCAAAGACAGACAAACAAAGTGAACCAAAACGTAATCATTGTAGAGATAATAATACATAACCACACTGAAACAGCAGACGGTTTAATCTGATATAGTTCACTACATACAGTATATATGACACCCCTAACTTGTGTGAGAGTTAAATGTTGAATTGGGACCTATATATTCCTTCATGCACAATTTTCACATATTTTATTTATTTGACCCAGTGACCTTTATCCATGCGTTTGTCAGTGTTTTCTTATTCCCTCACTTCTGTTTCTTGTGGATGACGTCATGGGTTTTTGTGCTCAGACACTTGTGTTACTAACTTCTCTAAATCCTAATCCCTGTGTTGTGGTCATGAAATCTCTCTAACCGCCCTCTCAATCACCTGCTCACCTTTTCCCTCCCCCCGCACTTCCTCTTCCCTTCTTCCCCTCTTTCTCTCTCCCTACTACCAGTGTGTTTAGAGGCCTAAGCCTTAATCCGTAGCCTCAGTGATTTTATTACTCTAATCTGGGCTGGAATTGGCTTAACTTCTCTCAGACAGTGGCAGACAGAAGGACAAGGACAACAACGGCAACAAGACAGCTGCAGGCAGGAGCTGAACAGGAACAGGAAGGCGTGGGAGGAAGTGGTACAGAGGAAGAGAGTTTATGGTCGGAGGAGGAAGGATGAGACGACAGAGGTAGGAGGGGATAGATAAAAAGAATAGACTTTAGGGAGTTTATCTGAAATACATTTAGTATCATCTGGTGTTTACTACGGTGGCCAACCGGTGCAAACGTCTTCCAACGACCCAGAACACATCCATTCGGAGAAACGCGCTGCACTTTCAAATACAATGGAAATATAAAAGACAAATGTGTGAAAACACATGAAAATGCAGAAACATCTTCACAAAGTTGACAACACATGAGCAGCTTTTAGAAAACATTGACCATACTTGACAAAATATGCTCAGGGTTTACTTAAAGCAATGCATAAACAAACGCTTCAAATAGAAAATGCTGCAAGAAGCTCAAACCACAACAGAACAGGGACACTAAAAAGTGATGCACACAGCTGGAACCGGAGTGTTGACGTTCGGGTATTGGGAGTTGGTGAGTTTCGGTATTGTAAGTGTTTTGTTGACTAGGTTAGATACGTTAGCTAGCTATCTCACTGCAGATCTGCAATAATATGTGAATTCTAATGGAAGTGTTTTGGGCTGTTGTAGGGCGTTGCACCATCGACTGTACTGTAAATGTGAAGTGCAAATGAAGTGTAAATGTGAATTGTAAGTGAAGTGTAAATGTGAATTGCACCTGTCGGCCACCGTATTTTACTTGGAACAAAACATGTTAATTAATTAACTAATGTCCATTGAAAAAAAAAAAAAGGCAAGTGAATAAAATAGAAACATCAGTAAGGATTGCACAGTAAATAATTGTTGTGCCACTTAGTCCAATAGGAAGGACTCCAATGTATACGCTGTAAACATGAAAGCCTGAGGGAAAAACATTCACAGTATACACAAAGCAAACGTACATGGAACTAAGGAGTTCAATCTGGAAACCGTATACAGCATTAATAAAATAATACTTTTGTTTTTACCCAATATTCCCTTGAATTCTTGAAGATAAGGTTGGTTTACTTGATGCCTCCCTGGTGAACCAATAAGAAACTGAGAACCTTCTTGATGAATTGTAGTAAATGGGGGCCATATACAGCACAACTCTATCAAAACATACATTTACGAATTCTAACATGAATCTTGCGGTTTAATCCAATGTATCCTGTCGTATGCTCAATACGTCCCAAACACATGTAACTTTATTATTGAATACACTTCCGCATTAACACGTCACTGACAGTAGGTCAAAGAGATTTGATATAGCTATGCTGTTGCTAAATTCAGCCACAATTAATTTTTTAAATCCTACACTCACTCTGGAGGTTTCAAAAACACGCTGGGTGAATAACTCATGTACACATGTACATTTGGAGGGTGAAGTATTCCTTTAATTATTGAATGGATTGCCTCTGTTGCGACATTTGCAGATAAAACACAAAGCAAACCTCAAGTCAGTGTCAACTGTTGCCTGGTCCTTAGTCGTTTGTTTTCAAACACACAGTTTGAAGTATTTTAATCCAAAATGTCCCAATATTGGTTGAGAGTTTATATAGTGAACACTGCAGCAAGCGTTTTCTGATATGATCTGTCCTTTAACCCTCAACTGTAAAGCCAAAGCCTCTTAGTGGCCACCAGTGATTATCAGTGGCTGTATATGTTTGCACTTCAAATCTGGTTCATGTTGTCATTGGTGCAATCAATCAAATCAGTCATTTTAAATGCCACAAAACGGATGCCTTGGAACCATGTGCTCTGAGTTAATGAATATCAATCTCTGAGCATTTAAGCATAATATTCCGGCTTGCAGACAGTAGCAAATATGACGCAGTGTTTGCACTTCTTTTTTTCTCTATAGAAACAATACCCTAGTTTCGTGCAGTTTTTGGTAGAACGACTTACTACTACTGAAATGTTGTTTTCCTACAATATGAACTATGTTAATTACGTTGTGTAACAGGGACACTTAGTCTTCAGAAGATTTGTTGCTATGGAAAAAATGTATGTTTCAATTATTTAAGAATGATAACACACCAGACACGTTTTAGCTGCATTATTTGTTAATCTGTCTAACAGAACAAATGTTTTTTGGTTTTAATCAAAACATTCTGTCCTGACGTGGCTTCTATCTGTAGCGTCCTTTATCCAGTTTTAAAATATAGTTTTCATTCTGTATTTATCAATAGTCAGTAATAGAGTGGTGCCCAAATGAGTTCTACACCCAGAAACGAGCCAGCATGTTAGCCCTCCCTTGTCTCAAAGTCCACAAGGTATATGGTGAAAACAAGCTAATGACATTTTCACGCTTTGTTCTATGACATCAAATATGTGGTACTGGTGAACCTCTAAAGCTTTTACATGTCTTTAAATGGTGTTGTTTACAAGAGACTACTAGACGTCATCCACCAAACTTGATCTGCCTTTAGCTTGAATGTCTTGACGTGCAGCTATGCTACGGTGTAGTTCAGTTATACAGTAGCCTAACTTTAGCTTAAAGGGGACCTATCAAGCCAAATGCACTTTTGTATGTCTTTTATACATAAATATGTGTCCCCGGTGCGTCGGGGAAGTAACACAGCATCAGAAAATAAAACCCTTTCTCTTTTCCTCCGTACCCAACTCTTTCAAAAACGGGGGTACAACGAGATTTGCTGCCGATATGACGTCAAATCGGCAGCGGACCCTCAGAAAGTTGCTATCAGAAACAATGCCTGACGTGTTTTGGACGGTCTTTGTTTACATTAGCAAGCCTCGCTAACACTCAGAGCTAACCTGTACTGTAGAGCAGCGGTCCCCAACCTTTTTTGCGCCACGGACCGTTTTAATGTCAGACAATATTTTCAGGACCGGCCTTTAAGGTGTGGCGGATAAATACACAAAATAAAATGATACGACCAGCATAAAAACTGTGGTATTTTCATAAATATAATATTAAAAGTGAATCCACTGTGTACTCGTATGCAACTTTATTGTCAGCTACCTTGGAACATCGCACCAACAACATAACATGAGTAACATCCACTCTGCCCCTAACACTCTCTGGTCGCTATGGTAACGTTTAAACATGCCTTCAAAATAAGATACAACACAAAAACAAATATAAAGTGCATGAAAAATACAACTCACCATAACGCTAAATCAGTGGGAGCCCTGAACTTGTTTCTCTGCAACGAGACGTCTGTGCTCCGCGTCCATCTCCTCACAAAGCTGCTCGAACAGGCGCGAGTTAAGGGCGTGTGCTTTGATGTGGTTAATAACTTTAACGACATCATTCAATACGCTGTTAAGTTCCGGTGGCATTTTTCGGCACGCATTGTGTCATTCCCTGTGAATGACACAATGCGTAGACTCACATTCAGGTGCAACCTCCTTAATCCTGAACCGCTTTCACACCGCAGGACTTGCGATACTTTAGTGCCGGCACTAAAGTACCACTAATGGCGCGTTTCCACTGCAGCCCTCGCTCGGTTTGGTTAGGCCTTATTATGCCCGGCTCACTTTAATGCTGCGTTTCCATTACAGTTTAGGAACTGGGGCAGTAACTATAGTAACACAGTGTAGGCGGAGCCGTGACGTCATCTTCAATGAGCGCCCCAAAAAACAACACAGCCGTTAGCTCTTAGCACTCAGAGCTCACAGCTCTTCATATCTGTTCAGAAACTAGACAAAAGTTAAACAAGTACAAACCACAGACTGCCTGTGTCATGGCGAATACAGTCACTGGTGTATTTATGTCTGTATAGGCCGTTGCTGTGAGTGTGGACGGTCGGAGCATATACAACGTTAGCTTAGCCAAGCTACATTTAGAAAACACGCATTTTAAAAGGTGTTTCGCCTGCCGTCTGTCTGCAGACTTGTCAAAGCATTAATTCATGGTTTTTACTAACCGGTATCAGTATGTTGTTACTTCGGCATCATTTTGAAACGTGTATTATAATTAAATCACGGTCAAATATGTTCATCTTGTTGTAGTTGTAGCCCCCTGGCCAGCGATTCTCTCTCTAGTTTAGCATACTCAGCCTGGTTGTTCCTGGCCCTAGAACCACGATTTAGTCCGGCCAGAAAAAAGGTGAAAAAGTAGCCCCGGGCCAAAACTAGGCCAAGTGGAAACGCAACCAAAAACGGGCCCCGCACAGCTCGGCACGCTTAAAGCGAGCTACCCGCTGCAGTGGAAACGCGCCATAAAGTACCACGGCACTAAATCCGCCAGGGGGCTAGTGCCAATCGCATTCACACCGCAGTACTTTCCCTGAGGCACGATTACGCTGTCGTCACTTCGTCTTCTTCTTCTCTGGGTTTACTGGCAGGCCGCAAAACCACTTCACGGCGAGTACAACAAAAAAACGAGAGAAGAAGAACTACACGGGAGGAGGGGGTATAAAGCCCATCCGCTGTATGAGGCGTTTGTTTACTTTCAGACCTCAGACATGATGGAGTGCATAAGGGTAATTTACAAATAAAATACCCCATTATAACAATGGACTTTATCTTTATGTATTTATTATATATTACCCCCTCAGGCTGATTTTGGAAAAGGACATCAACCCTTGTTTGGTGTTTTTCCCTTATTTATCTAAAACAAATGACATGATAAATTACTTGTGTTTGTGTGTGTAAGACTTGTGTTTCTGATAAATTCAACCACCGATACCTGTCTGCTCTCACATTCTTCTATTCTGCAAATTTGGGGTGGGACACAATAAATAAAGCTTCGCCAGTTTGTTTGTTTTATTGCACAGTCAAGACATAACAATAACGGCATCATGCTGTTCCAGGTGTGTCGTATGCATGTACATTGAAGTTAAATAACAGTGTGAAATGTAAAATAAAGTGTAAGTAGTTTCAAAACAATGTAACAGTGGCAATATATATAGCAGCAGACACGCCTTAGTGCAAGTTAGGTGTCAGTATTAAAAAACAGTGGCAATATATATATATAATAACAATAGAAAATCGTTACCACTCTTATTATTGTGGTCTTTAATTTTTTTATAGTCCTGCCTGAGTTTCTTTATTTTTACCCAGCATCCGTGTGCACTCTGCACGATTCCCAGCTCAAGTAGCGAACATCGCTCAAAACATTTGGAGTTGGGAACTGCTTTCTGTAGAAGCTGCTGCATCCCGTCCTTGGAGTAAATTGCCAGAAGCGCCGACACTTCCTCATCATTCCACCGCTCCGGTGTTGTAGTACGTGTGGTCATAACTGCTTTAAAGTACAAACAAACTACTCGCTCAGGTGTGGATGTGGTTTTGTAGCGAAAAATGGCTGCCTAACAAAACAAATTCAGAGTCTAACGGGGAGTGGTTTGCAATTCGCCCAGCCAATAGAAATAGAATAGAAATTGGCACTCTTTTGTCACCAGGTTCGTACCACCTCTCTAGCAGGGACTAAAAAGTACCAAAAGAGTTCCCGGCACTGAGTAGTCCCGGCGGTGTGAACGCGACATTATTGGTACTAACGGAACTAAAGTACCAGGGAAAGTCCTGCGGTGTGAACGCGGCTCTAGTAGTTAAACCAGACAGCCGTCCGGTCATGGCAGCAGCTCCGTCTGTGCATATGCCGACACAAAAGGACCATTTCAGTTTTCCTGATATATAATCATCCAGCGACTTGAATAGTTCTGCGGCTGTGGTTTTGGTTGGCAACGATAGAGCACATAACATATCCTCATGCACATCCTCCTGATAAAGATATCGCACATAAACAAGTAGTATTGCCTTGTTGTCAATATCTGTAGACTCGTCAACCTGGAGTGCGTACCACGGTGATGTATTAATCCTCTCCAACAATTGTGTCTCAATGTCCTCTGCTATTTTCTCAATGCGCCGAGTGACGGTGCTAGCCGAAAGAGGCACCTGTGCTATCTTTTTAACCGCAGCCTCTCCTAGAAGTTCACGGCAAATGTCTTTAGTGGCGGGCAGGATCAATTCTTCACCAATGGTGAATGGCTTCTTAGCCTTAGCAATACGGTTAGCCACCAAGTATGATGCTCTCAGTACACTCGCATTTGTTGATGTGGTGGCCCTCAGGAATTGCTTCTGTCCTTCTTGTTCATGCTTTTTTCTTTCAAAATACTCCGAAGGCTTGTCTTTTAATACAGGGTGCTTGGTCTCCAAGTGGCGAAGCAGTTTTGAAGGCTTCATTGCCTCATTAGAGAGCCGGTTGCCGCATATTATGCAAAGCGGGCTTGGTGCGCGGGCATCACCTCTCGCGATAAATCCATATTTTATGTAGGACTCCTGGTATTGTCTGTTAAATGCAGCTTTTTTTTCTTGGAAGTCGTAGGCTCTTCTTCTGTCCTCACTGGGCCTTTTCCCCTTCGCAAATAAACTTTCCAAAGACGTTTGTTTTTTACTCATTTTGTTAGCTTGTGGGTTTCATTTTAGCGGCAACGGATTAGCGACAGAGACGGATGCAGTGGTGGCGCCAGGGTATGGCTGGGGTAGGCTACAGCCATACCAAGAAATGGCTTAGCCCTACCTTAGCCCGACCATGACAAATTATGTTAAAGTAAGTAAGCATGTTGAGAACACGGATTGCGAAAATCTACCGGTCGTGTCCACAACACACAAACTGATCCTGCTGTAACAACAAGTGCACGTTACTGACGCAATATGGTTGAGACCATTCGGGCTTATGCTAGAGGGGTGCAAGGAATAGTCTAAGTAGTGGGGGAGTTTTATACACTAAAAGGTGTGAAAATTCTCTGGTCTCTCGGCCGCGGTCAGATCAAAATGCCTCCGAATGCAATTTGAATAGACCTACAGCCAATCAGAGCAACGCAACATTGGGTCTGCTGCGTCATGCATTACTGATTCGTCACGTTCACAGTGAAAGTCCTCAAACTCGCGCCGAGTAAATTGCAGACAGACAGCAGAACTTCTAGGATTAATTGTATATTTCGGATGGATAGATTTGTTCTTAAACGCCCTCGCATTGAGGTACAAGTCGAACAGGTGCCAGAGTCACACGACCCACCTGAAGAGTGAATAGTGAGTTTTGAATATATTTTGTAATAATGGGTCATTTGAAAAAGTGTTTTGTATGACAATAGAGACACAGGCTACCTGTTGTGTGAACAGTCTCTCTCTGTTTACCTGTGCCTGTGTCTCTCTCTCTCCCTCTCTCTCCGTGTCAATTCTATATGTCAACTTTTCTTGTTTCTGCCGCTGCGTAGCATGTTGTAACAACGTGGAATTAGCAAAATAGGCTATAGGCTATAATAAAAGCTAATACAAGCCTCATGCTTGGCGTTTCACTGTCAAGGGGGGCGATATAGCGTGTATGTAATTACATTACAAATACTGACTTGAGCCCCACCACTGTATGGGTTAGCCCTACCATAGATTACCCAACAAAAATACTCTGGCGCCGCCACTGGACGGATGTAACAGAGGGAATCCGGTCAGTTTTCAAAATAAAACATCGTTCAGACTCAGATAATAAATAAAACGGAAATAATGTAAGTTATTTTTTTTTTCTCTGCGACCCGGTACCAAATGAGCCACGGACCGGTATCGGTTCGCGGCCCGGGGTTTGGGGACCCCTGCTGTAGAGCACATGTGTTTAAAAAGCAGGAAATAATCCTTGATGTGGTTTAGAACAGGATGGCGTTTTATCACAGCAGAATTTAACTTTATCTCCGGTAGAATTCTGATCAGGCATTAGCTCCGCCTCCTCTTCTTTTCTTTTTTTCAAGCTAAGGACCCAAAATCTGCGTTTCTCTAACAGGGCTGCAAAAGAGGGGTATGAGCAGTATGAGGCATGGCTACCATGGCAGACATGTTTTGTATAGGTATGGCCCTACAATATATTTTTCCAATATAGCATCATAGGTCCACTTTAACTGAAGATATTGTAAATAAATGTAGTGAGTAAAAGTACAAAGTCCCATCAAATGTAAATACTCAAGTTAACTACAAGCATCTCAAAATTGTTCTTAAGTATAGTACTCGAGTAAATGTACTTAGTTACTTCCCACCTCTGGCTAAGCTAAGCCGCCGTCTGCAGTATCTTTACATTTACCATAAAGGCATGAGACAATCTTCTTATTTCTCTTTTTAAAAAATGGATTAAGTGCATTTCACAAAATGTTGTGCTTTTGCTTATAGAATTTCTGACTAGAGTTTCAGATCCAGCCAGACACCTGAGAACCAACGGAGACAAGACACAGCAAGAAAGAAAAGGGTGAGTAATGAGGAAGAAGCCACAGGTGAATGAAAACACTAGAAGCTCCTCTCTGTGCTGAGCGTGTGTCTCTTTAAGAGCTGGAGCGTGCTATTGAGCAGGAGGGAGGGGGGTCGGTTGGCTGCATTGGAACAGTCCTCTTTAACGAGCAGATTTGCTGAGAGAGAGACATACACACACACATGGATCAGGAGAGAGAGAGAGAGAGTAATACAGAGAGAGAGAGAGAGAGAGAAATACAGAGATCCAGCCATAGGAGGAGAAGAGATTGTGAGACCAAGACAGGAGGCAGGCAGGCAGGCTGTGCGTCAGCCGGCACCCCATAGGGAAACATGGACACAAGCAGGAGATGCTGAAGAGGACAGAAACAGGATCATATAGATGGATGTTATTTCATCAGGCGGGCAACCTGAAGGCAGCCCACGCAGAGGATAAACCACTTATGGACGCAGTGGATTAAAGATATAGAGACAGACTGAGAGAGAGAGAGGGGGAATAGAGGAGGATAAATTAATCAATTCAGTTGTTTATTTTCATTGTCTGTGTGTGCGCACTTGCTGCCAGAACGATTGTGTGTGTGCCTACAAATCGTGTGTGTGCATCAGGCTGGAGACTGCATTGCTGCTCCCCGGCACCACAGGACGGACAACTAAAAGAAGGCAGCCAAGCAGATTACCTTATGTGATATCTGTCTCTTCCTCTCTCTATGCGTGTGTATGTGCCTTCCATGCACAACCAGGCACAGTGTGTGTGTGTGAAGGCTGAGAATAAGAAGAGGATGGGGAAGCTTGAAGTGATCTACAGATTCTAAGCCTGACTCTAAGTAGTCTTCTATTTTGTCTGATCACCAGGACCGGACTCAAAGAAAGAACTGCCTCTTTCTTCATCCCTCAACACACAGCTCAAGTGTGGGCATTGCTGTTGATCACATGGTTTGCTTCTTTGCCGGATAACTGGAGGATTGAAGGGCTGCCGCCGGAGAGTCTTCTCGACTCTACACCCAAGAGAGGTGGGGGCATCATCAGGTAGGAAGCAGCCGAACGCGGGGGTCTGAGCGCAAAGCCAGAGAGGAGATGGTGTTAACTCCTGCTGAGAGAGGATAATGGCAGCTCTGGGCCCACTCCCCTCCTCTCTCACCTGCATCTGCCACAGACCAGCTGAGCAGTGCTAGCCCATGCTACAACAGCTCAGCTAAAGGATGGTGTGAACAGCATCACCCTTCCCCACCAAGCCGGGAGACCCCTGACACCCCAGTGAGGGGCCACATTGTGTTGCTCACCTCTTGTCTCCCTGCTCTTCTGCCAACCAGCTGAACACAAGGGGTGGCATTGCTTGATTTCTGTGGGAGTTGTCTCCCCCTCCCTCCCACTCTCTCCTCCTCCTCCACACCCCTAACCTCACCCACCTCCATATTTAGCTCCATGGATTGCTTTTAGCACCAACCTGTCCGTCTTCTTTCTCCCTACGTTTTCTTTTTTTTTCCTTTTTCTTTTTGTCGAGGCTTCAGGGGAATTGCCAAGACCTGTTTCATGCATGTCCACTGGCGGCAGGTTCAACTTTGACGATGGGGGGTCATACTGCGGAGGGTGGGAGGAGGGCAAGGCGCACGGCCACGGGATCTGCACAGGACCCAAGGGCCAGGGCGAGTACTGCGGTTCCTGGGCCCATGGCTTCGAACTGCTGGGCGTCTACACCTGGCCCAGCGGGAACACCTACCAGGGCACCTGGTCTCAGGGCAAGAGACACAGCGTGGGCATCGAGAATAAAGGCCGCTGGGTGTACAAGGGCGAGTGGACGCATGGCTTTAAGGGACGCTACGGCCTGCGGGAGAGCACGGGGACGAGTGGGAAGTACGAGGGGACCTGGAACAACGGGCTGCAAGACGGATACGGAACAGAGACGTACTCAGATGGAGGTAAGATTGGAAGTTGAGACACGGGTAAATGCATTGTGGGTGTTTTGAGGGTGTATGAAGCAAACAGTTCTTGTCAAGAAGCAATCTGTGAGATTGATTGACAACTGCCGTCTGTGAAAATGACTTGATTGACCCGTCGACGAAGAGTTACAGAGGTGACAGGAATTTGTCTGGAGGTCTCCTCGGGTCATCCACACACACACACACACACACACACACACACACACACACACACACACACACACACACACACACACACACACACACACACACACACACACACACACATGCACACGCACACGCACACGCACACACACACCCAGGCAGGGGGTTGCATCAGGACAGGTAATCGTAATGATTTTCTATCTCCTCTAGTTTTCTCTCATTAACTCTTCGTCTTTTCCAGTCTCATTGTTTCCCTCTCAACCCTTACCCCTAATGTTGGCTGCATGAGGACACACTGCGTTTTTTGGAGGCCTTCAATCCAGGCCAGGCAGTCTTGGGGGATGTATAAAAGGTTGGAAGGACAGAGGAGGACAGCAGCTCCAAAGTAACAAGTCCCAAGAAAACAAGTGTTTTTGGAAAAGTGCATAGATGTTCAAATCAACGTCTCAACTTGATTTCCCCACTCTAACGTTCCACTCCAGCTTAATGACCCCTGTCGGCTACCCTCTAAAGTATCTTGTTAAATATACCACATTAGAAAGATAGACACTTCACTAGCATTTGTAGGACCTCCAAACGAGTGAAGTCCTAGTTGTAGTTATCGTGCGTCCAGACCAACAGATACTAAGGCATTTCAACAAGCCAAGACTTAGTTGGTTCCAATCGGAGTCTGGTGCGGTTTGTTTGGGCAACAAACTAATGCAGCAATCGTATCCTCGTGCGGTCTACAACAACCTGCCAACGTACACTTGCGAGAGGGGTTATGGAATGCTTCCAGTGAACCCTAGTACGCTTCAAATTGAAGGAGAAGAACATTTTGACTTTTTGGGAGAAATTGAATCAATCATTGTTGTGTGTTCGCATCAGGCCTAACTTGATACACTCAATGGATACGTGGGCCCTCATCAGAGGCGTTGCTTAGGAACACTCTGAAACACCCAAAGCACGATTACTGCCGGTATCGACAACAGAATCAGTGGTTCGTTCTGCTCCGTGATCCGCTGGCACTGTTTTCTTCATCATTTTTTATTTGAGTGAAAGGCTGAATGCAAAGTGATTTGAAGGGTCTTGAGACGGGATACAGCGTTATATAAATACAGCGCATTTACATTTACCATGATATCAACCCACTGGCATCGTGAACCCTGAAGCTGTGCAGCTCAACATTAAGCCAATAACAGTATATTTTGGACGACACGGCGACATTTTAAAATTTCAATACTGCATTTTTACACTGGCTATATACTGTATATATATATATATATATATATATATATATATATTTTAAGCGAAAGTTAATCTTAATTAAGTGTTAGCCACTTTAATGCATGTAACATATTTGAAACTATACATTTTTCTTTTATATGATATGAAAAATAATAATTAGGAGAACATTTTTACAAACCTCTTCCTTAATTATTTACAATATATATACACACATATTTCAAAATACCTTTCGTGTGTAGAATCAATTGAATCATCAGATTTGCCCTGAAATTGAAATCAATGCACTTTGAGTCTCTGAGACCGAGGCTCGGGTCAGTCACTGTTAATGAGACACCCCACACCATATGGATTCCTGTTTACAAATAGATATACACACACACACACACACACACACACACACACACACACACACACACACCACACACACACACACACACACACACACACACACACACACACACACACACACACACACACACACACACACACACACACACACACACACACACACACACACACACACACACACACACACACACACACACACACACACACACACAGGACCCTGCATGGCCATTGTGCATGCAAAGATGCACACACACAACATCTGGTGTTGAGCAACAGAGTTGAGAGTGTAGCATACATGCAGTTAAAGCTTTGTTGCATAACTCTACAACAAGGAGGCCTGGACCACACACACACACACACACACGCACGCACGCACGCACGCACGCACACACACACACACACACACACACATCAAATCTGCACACCAGACTGATTTGAAGGAGTTGAATCAGGACAAAGGAGAAGGAGGCGGCCTGTCAGATAACCAGACAGATGGACGGAAGGAGGGAAGGAGGAATAGATGACAGATGTACACATTGATGTATCAGTTAATTGATGAACTGATAATGGAAAGATGGCTGGTTGGAGTGAGGGAGATGATCATGATTACTAGGAGAGAGACTGTAATGACGGGAGAATGAGATCATTACAGTAATAAAGGAAAGGAAAGCGCCCAAAGAGGAACGTGTTGGAGAGAGCTCAGTGGAGTATCTGAAGCCACATACTGTACATGCAGCAGAGATTGGCCTAGTTCTGAGTGTGTATCCAGCTCCAACAGTACACAGTGTTCTTATTATAACAGCATGCATGTGTCCTTGATTCCGTCTAGGAGATAGAATAACATGCTCTTATAGAAAGGATTGATGATCAAGGTTGATCCTAACACAACGACATGCAACCGAGAGATAATAAGAAACATTGCTATGGTTGACCTACTCGACTAACAAGATGTTCACGTGGCCTCACTGAGCCGTCTTCACAGTGTCCTCAGCTTGATACTGTGTCTGCACATTAGGCGAGACAAACATACAAGACTTGTCTCAGGCGTTCACACAGGTATATATGTGTAATGGGCTAGTGCTACAGAAACTTTAACAACATTGAAGAGAGACATTGGTCCTTATGCAAGATCGATACACGTACACATTCTTATTTGTATTAGTCTAACAATGTACGATCGCTCAAGGGCAAACTTACAAAGGTCAGAAATAAGAAATCCTTTATTCTTTTCATCGAGGGGAAATGTACACAAAGTAAAGTGCAGATACATGCAAAAGTAAAAACAGTATTCTCTTCAGCACACCTGGGTAGGAGAAGATTTGGAAAATTAGGAATTTTTAGTGGATCTAGAACTGACTTATATTCTTTTTGTTCATAGCAGTAATTTAAGAGAAAAAGAACTGTTAAATTACATTAATTAGGAAGAGTAGTTTTAGATTCAACAGATTGGACTTGTTGTACCTTGGTGCCATCTTGTTGGAAAGAGTGAGTGAGTGAGTGAGTGAGTGAGTGAGTGAGTGAGTGAGTGTGTGTGTGTGTGTGTGTGTGTGTGTGTGTGTGTGTGTGTGTGTGTGTGTGTGTGTGTGTGTGTGTGTGAGCTTGGGAAACACAACGGGAAGTCCACCTCACACTGTCTGCTCACACCAGCCCCCCGGGCGGACTCCTGAGCTGCTCGGGGTCCGCCCTGGCAGAGGGTGTGCCTATTGTTCTATAGCTGTGTGCCAATTGGTCCATTTGGACGTGGTGACGTCAAGAGGCCCCGGAAGAAGAAAAAATGGAAAATGAGAAATCTCCAACGAGGCGTTCTGGGGCAGCATAGACACGTCTTTTCTGTGTTAGAGTTGTACTCCCTACAGGGTGTACTTGGAGGGTGTGTGACTCTGCAGACCGTTTACATGCAGAAACATCTTCATAACACACAAGGGGACGGGTGATAACCGTAAAAGCATGGCATGGGACCTTTAAGATAAACAATTCTACTTATATGGCCACTTTATTAAACGAAAGAGTATTTCGACCGTTATTATAAATGTTACATGTAGAGATGTCCCGATCCGATCACGTGATCCGGGATCGGAGCCGATCACGTGATTTTCAGAAAATCGGGGATCGGGAGAAGAAAATCGGGGATCAGGATTTTTTTTTTTTTTTTTTTATAAAATATTTTTATTTAATGTTACAAAACAAAAATGACCATGTTCACGTCTTAAAGTCATCCTGAGGACTTAGTTTTGGTTTAAAATTACACAACATCATGTATGTGTTGCTTTCTTTGGGCTTGTTTTCAGACCTGGTTGCTTATTTCTCTGAAAGCTGGCAACAGAGTGGGCGCAGTGTCTAATAGTAGCAGTAAGCTAACGAGAGGCTACGTTCAGCTGGTGACTCGGGAGTCGGGACAGAGAAAATGTCAGGAGTTTGGAAGTATTATAAAATTGAAAGCGAAGGCAGTGTAACAGCCAGATGCAATGTTTGCAAGGCAGAGGTTCCGCGTGGTGGAAAGAACAGAGCTACGTTCAACACGACCAATCTAATACGCCACCTGAGAAACAAACACCAACAACAACAGGACGAGTACACAGCGGCCACTCAGGTAACGGCACTGAAACAACCGACACTTTCAGAGACTTTCAAAAGGAAAGAGAGACTGCCCCAGAACAGTGAAAAGGCCAACACAATAACAGCCAAGATAGCTGAATTCATCGCGTTGGATGACCAGCCGTTATCTGTTACCTTTTTTTTCTCTTAATGCATTGCATAAAGATCAGATCAGGAAAAATCGGTATCGGCAGATTGTCAATATCAAATGATCGGAATCGGATCGGGAGCAAAAAAAGGTGATCGGGACATCCCTAGTTACATGTATTTTCTAATTATCATCTTACATCTCACATGTCAGCCTTTGTGATTTCTCACAGTGTACTGGACCTCAGTCATGCATACATGACAGAGGATAATCCTCAAGACTTTTTCATTGTCAAATCAAAACCCTTTAAAGGGGCCCTATTATGCACATGTTCAGGTTTCATATTTGTATTTAGTTTCTTCACCTGTGACGTGTTTACATACTTTAACATTCACAAAGTGCTTCTTTTCTCATACTGCCTGTTGGTCAACATCTCAACCACTCAAACTGCTTGGGAGAGAAACGTTGGGATGTAAGCCTCTGCAGACTATTTGCATGCACAACAACCTATTTAACACAGTCCAAAAAGCATAACAGGGCCTTGAGCAAGTGATTTGAACATGTCCATGTTCCTCTGGCATCACAAGAAGTGACCATAGGTCGTATGTCTTCACGTTGTCCTCCGATATGGCCAACCGCAGGTCGCTCTGAGACTGAAGCTGAAAACCTCGAGGCTCCGTCATGTCCGTAGCAATAAGAGTGAGGAGCCAAGATGCTCCGCTGCCTAAGTACTTTTGGAACACGCTCTGCACTTCAGAGCCAGCTATGTTTCCCACAGTCAGGTCTAACTCACTGCCAGTCCCACTCTGCCCTCCAGCTGCACCTGATGCCACCTCTCCAGGAGTCACTCCTCCTTTCTCTTAACTCTGCTGTTTGGCTTCTCTCCTCTACCTCCTCTCTCTATCCTCCCTCGCTCCACTGCCTTTCCACGGAGCCGATCGGTACAGTAGGGTTTCCATAGCAACGCTCACCGACATGCAGCAGGTCAGCGTGTCACGAGGGACTGAGTGTTCGTTGCCGCTATTGGCCTCTACCAGGCTCTGATTGGCTGGCTCGGCCTTCCGGGCTAATGGTGTTTACTGAGATGAAGAGCTAAGCTGGCTGATTACCGACCACACACACACACACACACACACACACACACACACACACACACACACACACACACACACACACACACACACACACACACACACACACACACACACACACACACACACACACACACACACACACACACACACACACACACACACACACACACACATACACATACACATACACACACACACACACACACACACACACACACACACACACACACACACACACACACACACACACACACACACACACACACACACACACACACACAAAGAGAGAGTGAAGTAGAGTAATAAGACGACAGATTGTGTAATCTTTTGAGTGAGAAAGGAAGTGAGTCACAAAGGGAGAGGCAGCACGCTGGCACTGTGCACACTGGTGCGAGCAGCTCCAGATTACAGCAGTGGTGGCTGCTGTATCTAACATCAGAAACACCACACAGTGCCAAACAGAAGCTCACGTAGACATCCCTTGTTCCATGAACACTTTACAGAAACAGAATATAAAAGAAGAAGTGCAACATTCTTTATCTCGGAGTGCATCTACATGGCAGATTCCTCATTAGATGTAACTCAGCAGCATCCTGACCCCGCCCCCCAGCTGTTTGCAGATATGCTACTACAACATTGTAATTGTCCTCCATGAACACATCTCGCTAGCGTGCTAAACGCCGCTAACTGTGCGGTAATTATTCCAGCTCTGACCATGTTATGTAAGCTGACATAATACATTCTCTCCCCACATTTAAGTACACCCAGCAACGACAGAAATTATGTTCTAGTCTGAGATATTATAGGTGGGCCAAATGAGATGAAACATAAACGCTTCCTTTGGGTCATTTCATGGTTAGATGCCACGTGTTGTAGCTCGATAACAGGTGCATGTAAAAGGCGTGTGGGAGGAGGCTACCCCCCTGTTCTCTATGATACTGTAACTAGGCGTGTTTCTATGGACCAATCAGATCAGTTGTGATTACCATTGAGAACCAATTGTATAAGTTTGCCATTCTTAGTTTGCTATTTTGACCAAGTTCTCCCTGTTTGTATTCTATGTATCTTTCAGCATTCTCTTGGCTGTCATGGTGAACATCTATCGCCTGTGACTTCCTTGTTGTTGGTGTTAAGTGCCTATCCTTCCTAAGTGCCTTTTCAAGGGTACTTTTACCTGCAGAAATGTTCTTTTTCTATATGTGCGGCTTACCTACAGTATCAATGACTTTATCAACTATAAGTTTTGGCCTTATTCCAAAAAAGACAACATTCCTCCTGAACTGGGGCTTATGCAAATAAATGTTCCACTAATATTAACATTTACATGCGGCTGTGCATACACATAAAAAAAAAAATCCACCGGTGGCGGACTTGTTGGATCGTGCGAAAACAGACAGCCTCTTCCATTCCTCTGACCGCCTTCTTCAACAGTTTGGTGCTGCAATATTTGAGCAAAACGTGTTGATAACGAAACGTGTTGATAACGAAACGTGTTGATAACGAAACGTGTTGATAACGAAACGTGTTGATAACGAAACGTGTTGTTGATAACGAAACGTGTTGATAACGAAACGTGTTGATAACGAAACGTGTTGATAACGAAACGTGTTTCATAATGATTTGGTGTACATGTGTTTCTTCTTATACCAGTAATAGTGGATTTACCTTCGGGAATGCATCTCTCCCCTGCAGACTGTCAGTTGTTGTTTTCTTGTGGGAGCAGACCTGATTGTAGACGAGCACGAGACTGTGGTAAAAACCCTCAATTGATAAGCCTATTGTGACTGCTGTGACTTTGTTAGAGTTCAATACGAGGCCATGCCTTGTGAGTGTTTGACAGGCGTCGACATTTAGGTCTGAGCAGTGATGTTTATGTAGAAGTGCCCAAAAAGATGTGTTTATTGAAAGGCGGTAAGCACAACCTTACAATAGCTCTTTTGAAACGGATATTTTATCATATTATTATATCCTTTGCGTGAAACCAAATCAACGACACTATTGAGATTTTTTTTTTAAGAGTATGGCAATAAGCGATACAATACAGGTGTAAGGGAAACTTCTGTGTGGCAACGCAGTGGGAGTCACCGACTCAGGAAGGAGACACGGTAGAGCAGGAGCTTCGATGTCAAACACTGGAGGTTTATTTGGAGTTACGGCCGGAGAATTCACATCACAAGTCACACAGTCACGGTCTGACTGCACGGGTGGTTGCCACGTCAACTCTGGAGCGCCTCTCTCTCGTCAGCCCATTTAACTGGTTTCACAGAGTCATCAACATATTTAGATAAGATAGTTTAACCAGTTGGGCACACTGAGTCACTTGCGTCCGTCACTTATGGCCTCGAAGATGTCATACCTTGGAGTCCACAAACAACAAAGAAGGAAGTGTCCCAGTGCACCCACAACAACAGACCATCTGTGACCTAGTGTTGACCGGTCACAGAATGGGAACAATAACATTATGGCTGAAGCAGCCTGTGTCCTTAAAGGAGATAAACAAACATCAGGGTTGGTCCTGTACGTCATATCTAGGAGTCTAGGTCAATAATTTCCCTAACAAAAGGTTTTGTCGCCTAAGACACCCAGTTACTAATACTGCAGATGCAAGGACTTTGATAGTTGGACCAATCAACATTGAGTTCCCATATTTGAAGACATCACTTTAATAACATAGATATGGTGCGGAATGCCATTGCTCAGTCTGCATACACAGTTGTAATCTGGTCAGTACTGTCCCAGTGAAAGCCCCCGTGCTTCTCCTGTTGCTGTGCAGCTGAATGCTGACTAATGCCTTTCTTCTGCTCGAGATGATCCTGTTAAGCACTTTGCCTGGGAAGGATAGGACTGTGGTCCCTCCGTAGTGTGCACACTCGCTACAGCTGCCGTGTGTGGCAGATGAAGAGAGGGCGGAGCATCTCCATCGTGCTGTTAAAGTAGGGATGTTGGCAGGTCCTGATGCCTTTCCAGATTTCCACGAGGTGTCTTTAAATCCTGAGAAGATTCAGCATGTCCTTTCTTCAACTGTGGGTTTGTCACGGACGGTTTGTCAGATTGTGTGGATGTTGATGAACACACTTCATTTGAGATCTAGTACAGGGCTGTCTCTCTGACCACATCTTAAAGATGTATTGTTGTCGAGACTTATAGAGTGGTGCAGTGATGACATATTTGTGTAGGGCAACCTGGAGGTTAGCATCGCAAGGGTTCCCCATACAAAAAGCCAATGGGATTATTCCATTGGCTTTTTTTATATTGCAGAAAATAAACTTTGAGGCAAACACACGTTTATGATACTTAACACTTTTTTTCAGCAGGATAATCTTCAAATATTTTCAGATTTTTGAAGCATCGATGCAATCACCCGAGGTTAACAGCTATCACCACTGCTTAGCTGGTGGCTAATGTTTGCTGTGATGACGTTTTGTAGTCTCATCCCCTAAACGCACCAGGAGCGTCTGCGCTGCGTTACGGCCGCGCTACGGCCGCGCCGCGTTACGGCCGCGCCGCGTTACGGCCACCACCGTCTTTCAAGTAGGAGAATACATGCCAGCGTTCTCCTCCGGTTTACAGGCACTGTACATTATATATATATATGCAATAATTATGATGATGAATGCATATTTTTTTACCACTAAAATACAGCAACACATCTTTGATTCATGTCGTTTATAACTGGAATATTACAATCATTATTAACTGTGTCTGTAGTCTACAACACAACAACATAGGAAATAACAACAATAAACACGATTTAAACAGACACAAACATAAACCATTTAACTACGTAGCCTACTACTTGTAGAAGTACAAATGTCCAGGAAATATTCCAAAATCAACAACAACTGCGAGGCTGCACACACGACGCTCCGCTTCCGCAACGTTTTGAAACGCGCCTGGTGTGTTAGGTCGCAGGAGGAGGTCGCAGCATGGCGCAGCGCAGCATGGCGCAGGGCGCAGCGCAGCGCAGCATGGCGCAGCGCAGCGCAGCATGGCGCAGCGCGGCGCAGACGCTCCTGGTGCGTTTAGGGGGTAACTGAGCCACGTATTTTATGCCGTGGCGTAGAGCACAACATGAACACCTCTTCAGCTTCAGACCTTATTTCAGAAGTCTAACCAAAAACACATTCAAGAAACTTCCAAATGAGGGAACCTGGAGTTGTAACTCATTCCAGGGCCGTATTCACCATATACATTGGGGGGGACACATCCCCCACAATATTCAGATACACTCAAAATGTCCCCCCCCCCCCCAATAAATAGTAAAAAAAAAAAAAGTTTTTATTTTTTTATTTAAATAAAATTGCTATTCTATGACTTCTTTATTTTGGTTATCTGTATACTTGAAAATCTATATTTTCTGTTATTGTGAGCTTCACCAAAATGGTTTCTTTTCATATGTAAATTGTTTCCTTATTTTGTACCCGCGGGTGTATTTCGCTGTTGCACGTCTGAGTCCACCTTCAGTTAGCTTGATGCTCCAAGCAGGTCAGTCATGTTTTAATTTGCCCTCCATCAGTTCTGGTATCTTTTCTAGTTAGCCCTAAAGTAATCTATATTATTTTATTTCGTAATGGTAATGTTAATGAACCCTCCGGTTTAGCTTCTTTGTGTAAGTAACTTGTAGTTCTGATGTTAAAAAACGAACTTTTCAGGAATAGTAGCTAACTAGCTGTGGGCTAGCTGGTTTCAGTTGTTAGCCAGGGTTTGGCGGGCTAGTGTCAGTAGGCTATATAATATAGATATCAATATAGATGTTTTTTAAGTAAATTCAGATTGAACATAGTAAAAAAATGTAAATGATAGTGTCCGTGCAAAAAATAAACCATTACTTATTGTGAAAACCACCCTTGAATGATGGGATAGTAGACTAAAAGCTTTAGGAATCCAAACTATAACATATAATAAGTACCCTGTATCAAGATTGATGCAAAACAAGTATTTCCAAGGCACACCTTTATATGATCATTATAGTTATACAAAATATGAGAATAACAGAATAACAGGTATGAAATCATTCCAACTCATACTACAGTTTAAAAAGGGAGTGATTTGTAAAATATGCATAAAGAAAATGTAAATCTCTTCAGTTCTGTTTCACATGGGTGTTGTTGAGATGTATCCATAGATTTAGTCCCTAATGTTGCTCTCAAAGTGCACTAGATTGATGCTTTTAACTTCAACATTTAAAAAAAAAAAATGTTCCCGGGGGAGCATGCCCCCGGACCCCCCTAGAGGAGGTTAGATCCCCCACCCGCCCACACCCCCCGTCAAATTGTCCCACCCACATTGAGGATGCTTCCTAC
This sequence comes from Pseudochaenichthys georgianus, assembly GCF_902827115.2. Lineage (NCBI taxonomy): Eukaryota > Metazoa > Chordata > Actinopteri > Perciformes > Channichthyidae > Pseudochaenichthys > Pseudochaenichthys georgianus. The sequence continues at coordinate 9,702,770 of NC_047508.1, forward strand.
ACCCATGCCTGAGACACAGTTTTGTGACTATTGTTGTGTTTTGCGCCCACGAGCAGGGGCATGGGGTTTAACAGGTTTTAAAGTATCCAATGTGTTAGTGATTTTTATGTATTTTCCTTTAGAATGGCAGGAAATTAGTATTCAAATTTGTATTACATTTTTGGTCCCCCCCAATGTTGACTCCATGAATACGGCCCTGACTCATTCCCTGTTGGACTGTTGGTGTTCATGCCGTCCATTTGATGCCTGATGTTGTTTGCCATCATGTATTCGTATGATTGATCTGGATAGTCCAAAGGTCAGTACAAGTAAAGACCACCCATTTGTATACACAGATTATACTGGACTATACAATGAGGTCACTGTGGACGTTTTCAAATGTTCAAACTGCCATGTTATGACTGTCTTTTTCATGACATTTTTTTGCAGATAAATAATCCTCAAATGGGAATCTGAAAGACTCAGACTGAAAAGGGGCCTAAGCAAAATCTCTTAAACGGATAACGGTCCCACACAGCGATGTACACAGGCAGGGGTTTAGCTTTTCACTGACTTCCCTTGCTTTCAGTGATGTGAGCATCGTTCAGCTCGTCCGTCTGTCTGCAGTGCGTCTCTGTTGCTGTCTTGTCTTTTAAAAAGCTTATTTCTTGCCAGTTGTATTTTCTACCTGTCTTTAGTAACCATCTGTTTCTTTTTAGCTGAGCAAACGTTTCTGTTTTCTTCAGCTGATATCAAGGTTCTTTATTGTCAAACTAACAGAGTAATTATGTCGTTGAAAATCGTAGGTCACAGGCTTCTGTGTTGTGTTACTTGATGTTATATTGCTTTCTCCTTTTCCTTCTTTGTTATTTCTTACAATACAGTTTGTATCACTTCATAAAAGACACAAAATAACTGGCATTCGCTCTCAAGGACACACACCAACACGTGGCACATTTCTCCTTTAGTTTAGTTGCTTTTTTGAATTCCCACAGATATTCTCCAGTTGTCGAGTAGAGAAAAGTATTTATTAGTTTTTTTTCAGAGCAGATGCTAGTACTACGTACCTTCTCTACTACCACAACAAGCCCTCTGCAGGCTTTAGCTTATGCAATGAGAGTGGTTTGTAGTGAGGATTAGCAGTGATGTCTGAAACATAAAAACTCTAAACATCTATCTGGGAAGTCGGCCCTGCAACACTGCTGATGCAATACTGCCTGGACATACTGATGAGTTTGATGTGAAGGCCACTTCTCTGAAAACAGAGAATGCATGAACATTAAGAGAGAGGAGGACGGTCTGAAACATGCCAAGGGTAGTGTCGCTTTGTTTTTGAAGAGCAGGGCAGAGTCTTTTAATTTCCCCCACTGTCGTAATATATTTTATTTCACATTCCCCTTGCAGCTTAATGATAACATAATTCAAAATGGTTTCTATGAATGTCTTTCACTTTGTGGTCGCACATGTTCAAATAGTGATGCGTTGACTCCTTTGGCTGTTTGTGATGGTTTGCTTTACTTATACTGTTGAACTGTTCAGAGATATTGGTAGAAGAGTATTCTCTTTTTTCTAGGTCATAACAAGAGTTTACATAAACAATTGATAAAAGAAAATATGGAAACTGTTAGTACTTCCCTTAAGTTTACATTTCAGATTTTTTTATTTACATTTTCTGCACATTTTACTTCTAATCCAACACATTTCTGAGGCAGATATTTTGTTTTTCACTGCATTATATTTTGTTCAACTGAATCACTCTTATGATACGATGCAGGACTGAACCTTTCATTAAAGAGGCTTTTCCTTACCTTCCCTTTTTCCCTTGCCGACTGTGTTATATAGGGTTGTGTGCATGTAAATGGTCTGCAAAGGCTTAAGTCCAGAAGTTTCTCCCCCGCACCCTATTTCTTAGGACCATAGTATTCTCCTTGAGTACAGGAGTACTTATTCCACCACAGGAATACACTGTGAGCTCTGGTCTACACCAGGGGTGTCAAACTCAATTTCATCGCGGGCCACATCAGCATTCTGGTTGCACTCAAAGGGCCGGTTGTAACTTTAAGACTATATAAATATACATATATAAATATATATAAAATATGTATATATGTATGTATTATATGACATTATTGCCTCTGCATTTGATTACTATCGGATAGGGTAATAACTACATAATTAACTACGTCTGAAAGCAGAAGTCTGGGGCAAATAATTGCAAGTCTCTTCAGTGCACATGTCACAAAATGAGATGCATTGTGGGACATGTAGTTTATTGGCAACGTGCTTCTGTAAAGCGGCATGTAACCGTATAATAAACGTATTATATTTTTTGCAAGCTCTTGCGGGGCCACATAAAATGAAGTCGCGGGCCGGATTTGGCCCTCGGACCTTGAGTTTGACACCCCTGGTCTAGAGCATTTGATAAGTACTGAAACATTGACATCACTTTCACTGAAACCCCTCCTCGTAAAAACAATATGACAGATAAAGAAAATTGATCATGTGTAGTATTGTTTCTCCCTCTGTTTTTCTCTCGCATACGACACACAGACAATCTTTGAATACAAGTGCTTACATGTAGAAACAACACATTAATAATTCATAAAATAACCAATTTCAACTCCTTCACAGTCTGCTTTGCTCCATGATTACACGTCCTACTGCTGCGCTTCACAAATCAACATGTTTAGATGTAAAGTGGTATCAGAGGAGAAAAACAAATGATAGTTGGGTTTAAACTAACAGGTAGATATTATTAAGTGTATTCTACTCCTAAGACTGAAATGCAGACCCTACGAGACAGATGGTCTTTAACCTAGAAATAGAGAACAGACGCGCGCATTTGTTAAATAGACAATTATGAATTCAGCCCAGGGGTTGGCGCGTGATCAAATCGCTGTGCCTCTGTGATGTTTCCACCGCTTTGATCTCTCCGTGTTAACTCTTTCCGTGCGGCTGCATCGTGCCCGCGCTCGCCTCGGCCTCGCTCACAGCCCCGTATGATGGGGAGTGCTTCCTGTTTGGCCTCCAGGCAGAATCAGTGAAATCGTTTTGGCATGCGAGTTGTGAAGCAGATTCTCCTCACAACTGTCGGCCCAGGGGTTGAGGCCTTTCCGTACACAGCAATCCAACAGCTGTGACATGTCTCCTGTCACAAAGCAGGCAAAGCGTTTATGTTCTGACTGTGGAAAGTGTGTACCTCGGTCTGGCAGATGCTCGTATCTTTCTAGTGTTAAGCCACTGATGTCACATAGAAACTGTGCATGTGTTTGATTTAAAAGGAATATCAGCAGCCTGCCTTCTCACACTGTATATTTCAGCACCATGGAGAGCGACAGGGCACCATTGAAAAAGCAGACTGGTGCATTACTGATTGATGGGGTGTATGATTCCAAGGAATCATGAAAACAACCTAAACCCCCCCTCACTGCTAAACAGATATCTGTTCCCTCACACGCGAAGCTGACAGGTTTGTAGGAACACCTCGGTCCAACCAATGCAGTCTGACGCTGTAAATGCTGCTGTCGTGTTGGCATAGTTCGCTTTTTTTAGGCAACTTTTTATTGTATTATTTCAATTTGATAGACATTGGACCATGGAGGCTTTAGTTTGGAATCCTGTCTGACGATCGCCAGGTTTACTTTATTTACTTTAATTAGTAGTCTTAATCAAATCAAATCAAGTTTTATTTATATAGCACATTTATAAACGATTTTTGGTCGAGCCAAAGTGCTGTAGCCTACATATAATAAAAATAGCCTACAGTAGAGACACTTTACAGCAAATACAACAGCACAGATTGTTCAGAATATCAGTATGAGAAAAACGACACCCTCTGTCCTGAGACCCTCTGTCCTCAGACCCTTTGTCCTTAGACCCTTTGTCCTTAGACCCTCACATCGTACAAGGAAACACTTCCGGAGAAAACCCACAGTTTAAAGGGAACATGGGAGAAACCTCAGGGAGAGCAACAGAGGAGGGATCCCCCTTAAAGGTCCCTTGTACTATTATACAAAATCCACTTTTTCATGTCTTTTCTACATCAACATGTGTCCCCTCTGCGTTACGAGATTTGGAAAGTTTCAGAAAAAAATATTCTTTCCCTTTTTGTCCTGATCCATTTATATAAAAAGTAAAACCTGTCTGAAAATGAGCTGATCAGATTTTGGCCACTTTGTGATGTCACAATTATTTTTCGGGGTGTGCAACGATTAGCGGTTAGCCAACCAAGGTAATCCCCCCCCCCCCCCCCACCTTGTCAACTGAATCTCCTCCAAGAGCACCATTGGTTTCTTTCAAACCAAACATCTTCCAGAGTTGAATGTTTTCTAAATGCTGGGCCTGCGTTGTCAGGTGGTTGCTGAAGATGTTTCTTCACACGCACGTGTTTTGGCACATTTTAGTTTTTTTATTTGCATCGTTTGGGAAAGTGCAGCAACTGGGCCCCCCCCCACCCGCGGGAATTTGTTGTTTTTCTAGAAAATGACCATAGCCTCAGACCTCGAGGTGCTGACACTCATGCCAATCTCTGCATGCTCCAGCGCATACTGATGAACCCATCAGAAGCACATCTGCACAGAATAGAGAAGCAACTCTGGGGACCCCAAACTGGACCCGAGTGTATAAAAAGTACAAGAGTGGTTGATACAATACAAATAAAAGAATGGGGAATATAAAGCTAAACAGCTGGTTAGCTTAGCGTATCAGTAAGACTGGAAACAAGGGAAACAGCTAGCTAACACAATCCACTTGTCAGCAACTCTAAAACGTAATGAATTGTTCTGCTATTATTCCCTGAAGCCGACAGGTCGTTCTTTTGTATCGATTCCACCTGTTTGTGCACTGGAAGCAGAAAGACACAAGAACGTGTGTGTGTGTGTGTGTGTGTGTGTGTGTGTGTGTGTGTGTGTGTGTGTGTGTGTGTGTGTGTGTGTGTGTGTGTGTGTGTGTGTGTGTGTGTGTGTGTGTGTGTGTGTGTGTGTGTGTGTGTGTGTGTGTGTGGATCTGTCTGTCATATGCTCGTCCAGCTGTGTACTGACATGATTACAAAGGCCAGATGTGCTGACCAGCTTTCTATGACACAGCCTGTTTTTTTGTTATGTGTTTCAGTGCTTCCCACAGAATTTGATTCTGCCCCCCCCCCCCCCCGGCAAGAAAAGCCAAAGGCCCCTTAACCTATTCGGGTGGCCCACGCATCCACCCCCCCCCCCCCTCCAATAAGAAAATACATGCGAGTTCATGGCTACTTTCTTGTTGCTCTGTGTTGCGTTGTTAATGAGTGAGACACACCGGAGTTGAGGATCTGTGGGGTTTATTCTCGCAAAAATATGACGCCTTATTCCAGGGGTGTCAAACTCAATTTTATCCCGGGCCACATCAGCATTATGTTTTTACTCAAAGGGCCGGTTGTAATTTTAATTATATATAAATATACATATGTAAATATATAATATATATTAAATAATGTATTATATTACATTATTGGCCCTGCATTGGATTATTATCAGTTCTGGTAATATCTTCCTAAATAACTACGTCTGAAAGCAGAAGTCTATGGCAAATAATTGAAAGTAAATATTCAACAATTACACCCATTGTATGGTATATTATATTCTTTGCAAGCTCTTGCGGGCCACATAAAATTAGGTCGCGGGCCGGATTTGGCCCCCGGGCCTTGAGTTTGACACCCCTGCCTTATTCCAAAGCGACTTACAATGAGCAAGTACAGGGACATTCTCCCTGGAGAAACTAGTAAGGGCACACAAGTAGTGGTGTTCCAGGTGGGATTTGAACTTGCAACCTTCCGATCATCAGCCCACCTCACTATCCATTAGACCAGCCGCCACAGATAAGTCAACGGATGGGAAACACTGTATATATGAGGGATGAGGCGGCACGGTGTCTTCATGACGAGGGCAGATTCAGAAGTACACCACTTTGAACTCAAGTGATTCAAAAGAACTGTGGACCGTGTGTGTGTGTGTGTGTGTGTGTGTGTGTGTGTGTGTGTGTGTGTGTGTGTGTGTGTGTGTGTGTGTGTGTGTGTGTGTGTGTGTGTGTGTGTGCTTGTTGTTCCTGTGCGATCGTCTTGGAACGTAAGCAAGAATACGATTGGCTTATAAAATTGGCTTCATTCAGCACTTCCCACTTCACTGACACTCAAGCCCACAAGGGAAGTGTTTGTGTGTGTTTGCGATACAGAAGAAGAATCTGGTCGCAGCCCATATATGGGCGCTCGCTACAGAGTGAATCAGAGTGCTGTTACATCAGAGGTACGGCAGGCGGGATGAATCACTTGCACTCCTATTGGCACACACACTTCCGTTTGAGTGTGTGTGTGTTTGTGTGAGTGTGTGTGAGAAAAGAGAGGAATGACACAAACACATACTCAGATGGCCTACTTCTCCGCAGCATGGGGATGTAAGGACTGTCATGCAGCAGGGATACGGGTAGTGCATCAACACTGTGGATGGATGGGAGGAGATGGACACACAAGAGGAAGTGACTCCCATGGACAGAGCTACTCCTCAAACTGTTACTTTGTCTACTTATTTCATCAGAAACATATATCACAGAGCAGAAGTGTTGTAATGTTGTACTGCTGTTCAGTTATTGCAGTTTCGGGGTGTTACTCAAAGTCAATTCAGGTTAAAAAAAACCTTTGTCAATATGGCCATGCAGAACAAAAGGAAAGGACGCCAATCACGTTATACTGTACCTCCCGTCCAGCCAGGACCAGAAGAGTCATGTTGCAGAACCCTTTATTGCCCCCCATATCGACAACAGACACTGGAATGTAGCAATATAAGTATACATATCAAGGCTTTGTGAGTTTCCATCCGACAGAAGCTCAGGCACGCGGGTCGGGAAACCAGACCGACATTCGCCAAACCAACCGTTCTTCCTCCTTGAGTTCTTTTGTCTTGAGAACCTTTTTGGAAACATTCCCCATGTAGCATAAAGCATGGGTTGTACTCTGAAGTGGACCCATAGTGGTTTTGTTGATTCCCTCCAGAGTCTGCTTGAAGGAAGCATTCTACAGCACATACTGTACTGTGTGCTCACGTTGAGGTCCCTTCTAACACATGCAGTCTAAGCCTTACATGGTTAGCAGCATGTTCTGCATGGGGTTGTGTGTGAATGGAAGCAGGGATTGACATTCAGGACAATTAGTACGTCAATATCCTACTTTAGGACATTTACGTTACATAGTTACACTTTAGGAAGAGGATTCTACTTCTCCGTTGTAAATTGAAGGCGATCTAATGCGAAGACCCAACTTTTGAAGTCATTGTATCACTTTATCGACTTTTAGCGACTGTTTAGCATTCAAGCCAATACTTGTGTGAGCGATGTGTCTGCTTGTGCACGCTTCCCCTTGAACAAATATTATTATTTTTGAAAAGGGTTCTTATAATTTAAGATATATGTTGTTCTAGTCATCCTGTGTATGCAGCACCAACCTTCACACCTTGTTAAATCATTAGACATACAGTATGTGACGACAGAGAATATTTATGGAAATTGGTATTTAAGTGGTATTTTTCTTTCTCAGGAACATTCCAAGGCCAGTGGGTCGGCGGGATGCGGCATGGCTACGGAGTCCGACAGAGTGTCCCATACGGCATGGCGGCAGTCATCCGCTCCCCGCTCCGTACCTCCATAAACTCTCTGCGCTCCGGTTCGGAGCACAGCAACGGCACAGCTCTGCTGGACCGGACCGGCGCAGTGGTTCCTGGTACTCATCCTGGTCCCGGCACTCTGACCACCAGCGTCTCCATGTGCAGCACAGGCAGCAGCGGCAGCAGCCCCGCTGTGTCTCGGGGGGGGTTCGTGCTGACGGCGCACAGCGAGGCTGAGCTGCTTAAGGGAAAGAGAAAAAGCGGACTGTTCCGGAGGTCCATCCTCTCCGGGCTCAAGCTGAGGAAGTCCGAGTCCAGAAGTTCTTTGGCCTCCCAGAGGTCTAAACAGAGCTCGTTCCGGAGCGAGGCTGGGATGAGTACCGTGTCCTCAGCTGCGTCTGATATCAACTCTACGATCAGGTAATAGCAGGAGTAGACAATGTGGGTGTGGTGGGAAAGCCCTGCTGCCGGTCAGGGAGGGTTACGGCCTACTAGTTAGTGAGGTAGAAGGTTTAGTACCAACAAGCAATGCACACAATGAAAGGCTTCGTTTTATATTGTAAACCGGTACCCTAGGAGTCACTCTGGTATATTTCGCACCTTACAATTGATGTCCAATGACAACCTTCAGTGCCAATGTTCTGAAGCATTTCGGTTCAGACTTTGATGCAAGAGACTGGAGTTAGACTGGATTCATGTCTTGTTTTTACTAACTGTTCCTTTTTACTAAGATCTTTCTCCACCTCATTTCAATAAGCACCTTAATGTAGAAAGCAAGAATACAGAAAGAAGTTGGGATTCAGTCTGATCCAGGTTTGAGTCGTCCAATATGAAGTTCTGATTGTCATACACAACATCTTTTACATTTCATTGTTTACACATTATTATGTAAAGATCTATACTGTTCATCTTTAACTGAATTAATCTAAAAACCTTCCTCAAGTCCCCAAATATCCTGTTTCACATAGAAACATGTCAAAGCTGTTTCAATGTCCTTTCAACACAACATGAATAACGTCATACTCTGCACTTAAAGCACTCTTACAATAAAAAGTCCTGAAAAAAGAAACAGTTAAATAATTGGAGGAACCAGAAAGTGAGTCAAAGCAATTGTCATTGAGTAATTACATGAATAAAAGCAGGGAGAAAGAGAGAGTGATTAGACAGGAAGTAATGACGTAGGCCCGCTGAAAGCAACCCGTCCTTCAGTGGGAGTATTCGAGGTGAGAACACGCACCTGTCCTATTTAAGCGTCTTAAACATGTATTGGAACCTGGTCCAAATCGGCCTTTAGGTCAACAGATCAGGTTGCTTGTGAGCTGGCCTGATAAACCGTTTACATTGTCTTATCCAGTGCTAAGCCTGTTATTCACACCTCTCTACTCCACTGTTTCTCTTCTCTGACCAATCGTATTGGAGGCACCGGCCAATAGTCATTCAAAGAGTGGACATTCTAATAGGTACCAATGGCGTACCAGTAGCATGTTGACTCCGAATGGAATGAATCAATCGTGTACCAATAGAAAGGCTTAATGTACAATTCCAAGTACGCTGGATTGAGTTGGCCTATTTCTAAAGGTACCAATTACTCGACGACAAGAGTCAGCAGCTCTTACCCTGCTGGTTGGCCACGTGGCTGACAGCAGCTTATCAGGTCTGATTAATTATTGGCAAAGCTGATAAGGAGAACAACTTCTAGGTGTGTCCACTCTACTGCTGTAAACATGTATACAACCTCTCAGGGCTCGTGTATGAATGCAAGATTAAATACATCCTTTTTATGGAGTGTATTGCAATTTATACAATATGTACTGAAGTGTAAGATAGTATCATCTTGGCAACCCAATATAAACACACATCTTATGCTTGGCCAGTAAAAAGCATACTAAAGGGAAGTAACAAATCTAGGCCAGAGGAGGCAAGATTAAAACAAGCCAATGTGAAGATTTCCTAGCAACTTGTAAAGGACTGCACGGTAGCAGACCACGGGGGAGTTTCACACAGAGGGTTGCTTCATGTGAACAGACAAGTGAATGGGGGAAATATCAGTGAAGCCTTTTTACTGTATTATCTATTGTCAAGTTCTTCAGATGTTTATCCTACATAGCACATCCAGAAACAAATATACATTTCCAGTTGTGATCTTTTGAATTAAAAGGTTGTTTCCAAATGTTTTGCTCTAAAACGTATTAGAAATAGTTGAACATTATGGAAAGGTCGTTGTTATGACCTGGCTCAAAAGGCCACAACAAAGAGGAGACACGCCATATCAAGCTGGATGCAGCACAGCCACACCCTCTCCAGATGAACCCACAGGGGCATCACGGTCCTATTGTCTTTGTTTCCAGGTGACAAATGATATCAATCTTAAGTCTTTATGATAAGAGTTTAGACTTGACTGAGGACATGTTTAGCCTAGCTTAGCACTAGACTTTAAACAGAAGGAAAATAAGCCATGAAACTTCCCATAAAATCTCACATTTTAATTTTTCTATGAAATATATTTTTCTCTTTCAATTTCTCTTTGTGTGCAATTTACATAGACTTCATACTGTATGTACATTGCTGAACTTTGTAGGAAGTGATAGGCTTCTCATTTGGTCAGGCTATCTGTTCTTTCCATGCTTGCAGTTTTTATGCTAGGTTAAGCTAACCACTTCCTGACCACATCTGAATACTTTATAAACACTGGAGATGGAAATCATTGCCATTAGCGTACCAGCAAAACCGATGCCACATTTTATCTTTCAGCCTCGGAGATGCAGATGCAGAATTGGCCGTCGCAGACGACGATGTGGACGCCACGGCAACAGAGACCTACTGCGGGGAGTGGAAGAACGACAAGCGAACAGGATTCGGCATTAGCCGGCGGTCCGACGGGCTGCAGTACGAGGGGGAGTGGCTTAGCAACAAGCGCCATGGCTACGGCTGCACCGCGTTTCCTGATGGCACAAAAGAGGAAGGGAAGTACAAACAGAACATTCTGGTGAGCGGCAAAAGGAAGAACCTGATCCCGCTCCGGGCCAGTAAGATCCGAGAGAAGGTGGACCGAGCCGTGGAGGGAGCGCAGAAAGCCACCGACATCGCCCGGCAGAAGGCTGAGATCGCCATGTCCAGGTAGGCGCTTTACGCTGGTTTGTGGATGAGTCTGACTTGTTGGGTTAGTCATTCTCCACCATTCCTTTGGTGCAAGTAAAAGGCCACCAAGTCTAGAAGTGATCGTGTGTTTGCTAGCTAGGTCATGGCTAATGTGATGTGATAGAGGCCTTGAAGATCAACGTTGTACTGTTAGAGATGGGGTCCTGAATGAGCACGAACATTACTTCCAAAGCGGTTTCTTTTCTTTTCACATGAGAGTTTTCTTGGTTTGTGTTCTGTCTGTTTGTTTCCTTTTACTGGTTTGAAGTGACATGGGAAAAGTACTAATATCTGTACAAGGTTTTACAGAGCCTGGTCATATGGTGTAGCCATAATCACTTTCTTAACATTTCCACTAGCTGTCTTCATGTTCGTACTAATCTTAAACATTTCATCTTCAAAATGAACAGAATACAATGAACCATCAGAGTCACTGACCAAATCAGTGGCTCTTACGGTCCCTACACACGGCGGCGTGCGTTGCCGCTTCATCGCTTCTGCCCATTCACTTTGAATGGGGTGACGTCACGATTCGCCAAACTGCATTGTGGGAGAAAAGCGTAGCTTCTCTCGCGGTGCTCGCTGCAAAAGTAGAGCAATGTTCTACTTTTGCCGCCTCGACGGAGGCGTCAGCCAATCAAATCCCTCGTATGAAAATCTGACAGTACAAGCAGTAGCCAATCAAACCGCGTGTATGTTGGAAGAGCCAGACCGCAGTTATTTCCCCTATGTCAAAAAATGAAGGAGAAAATGATCGTGGCGGTCGGGAATCACCCGGTACTCTATGACCAGTCCCTCTTTACATACAGGGATACAAACCGGAGGAGCCAGGCATGGGGGGAGGTGGCAGAGACAGTGGGTGAAACTGGTAGGTTTTCGCTTGTTTGGGGAGTTTATATCCAGTGTATTTCGTTTGAATGGACAGCTAGCAAGCAGAGACAGTATATTTAGCCAGCATGGATGTAGCATGAATGCTTTGCTTTGTATGTCCGGGGCGGGACATTCATGTGGTTGGTTGTTGGTCGGGCTGCTCGCGTTGACTCCCCAAGCTCAAGACACGCCCACCGCCAAGCGGCAACGCACGCCGCCATGTGTAGGCGCCGTTAGCAAAGGAGACTGAGAACACTGTTCCAGTACTTCCTCATTAAAGAGACAGCGAAAGACAACAACATCATGACCAAATAACTCTCTTGCCAAAGACTGTATTTTGAGCCATTAACATTTTGAACTCTATTCGTATGAATCTGTTTTTAATACTGAAAGTAAAATATCTAAACTAGGATCGTCCTAATCTAAATCTAGAACTGAGCTGAACCGTCAGAATCAGCACTACATGTTGAATTGGTGTGAATGGATGGCATTCACTTATAAAAGAATAAAGGGAACTTCAACGGCGATGTGATGAAAAAGGTGAATGAACTCTATAGTCAGTGACGAAATGATTGATTCCTCAACGTCAGCCCTTTCTTTTTCTATCTTATCTTCATGTCTTTGTATTGTTCCAGAGTCAACCCAATACTAAGGTCTCCATGTGTACTGTCTGACTCCTTGAGGGAGTGATAACACTTGTAGAAGGCCTGCATACGCATTGAGATCAATGGAAGATTAAGAACAGGATTAGGGTTAAGGTAAAACGAGGGTTAAGGAGGTTATGTAAGTGAAGCGGCACGTAAAGCGAGACGGTCAGTGGTAAGGTGATGATGAAGATGTTGCTCTCATTGGAACTGCTCATTGAACTAAAACAATGGGCGCGGTCTGGGTGTTGATGCTGATGGCCCTGCCCTGACCTTCTTTACAGATAGAACACTTTTGGACAGGAAAAAAAAGCAGTAATCTTTGTTTTTCAGCCAAGAACCATCTAGAAATGAATTAGCTGTCCTGGGACCAGTAGTCATGGATACACATCGACACTCTGTGTCATGTGGAGAGCCATCACAAGTAGGCCTATGACCTATTTTGCTACCAGACCTTGTTGTTTCAAGGAACCAGGTTATTGGCCATGGATACAGTAGTTCTGTGGCACTACTTTCTGTCAAAACTTATTTTTAAAACCTCATTAGTAGATTGGGGTTGTTCGGTAAGGATTTGATAAGAACATTGAAAAAGTGCCGAAGTGAACATTTGGATAATGAGTTCAAGCCAATATGAGCAAGCAATGTGGCTGCTAGCTTCGCAAGATGTCCATTCTTTTATATCCAGTTAGCCAGTTCTGAAAAGTCATATAGAAACACTATACAACACTTAGTTTCCCAATGGCTGTATTGGTCTTTAAGCCGTTTTTTAAGATGAATCTGAGTGGAAAAGTGGACGATTGGCTGGATTGAATCAGCGCTTGGAAAATTACTTGGAATTTCCCCTGACTTGCATTTTTAAAACTAAAGGTTTGATCATTACATAATGGCAAAAAGCATTTGATTGTATTGCAATATGTTCCCTGTTGGCTTTGAAATGAGATAGGATTGTCTTTGTCTCAATTTGGTTTTTTCGTGAGTTTATTTATTTGGTGAAAGTGCACTTACCGAGCAAACATTTCAAACTTAAATTGTCATTTGGATATTAAACATCTTCAAAGAAGATAACTAGCCTTACATACCAGCACCCATCTGTTGGGTTGAGTTGTACAAGAGGTGTAACTTACATGTAGGTCTGGGTAATATATCAATACTATATGGATATTGTGATATGAGACTAAATATCGTGTTGGATTGTTAAGTCGAAAAGTGTCTTTTCGTGGTTTTAAATGCAGTACACAGTAATGGGATTTATTTTGCTGAATTGACCAGACTGTTGTAGCTGTTCACCCACTTAGCCATTATACCCACATAACCAATGCAATATATGTAAAAACTGTCACCATTAGTTGACTTTACATGTATTTCCTGAAAAAGGTATGATATTTGACTTCTCCATATATTGCCCATCCCTACTTCCATGTACAGTACGTGTCATTGTGCTTGCATTTGTTGAAGAGAACATTGCCTCATTCATACACGTGTAAAGACTAAGATGGACAAGCTAGATAAGGAAATAATGTGAACACACAAGTATTACAAAGAAAATGAGTGAGAAGAAAATAGTGTAAAAGTAGGAGTTAGAGATAAAACAATCCAAAAGTGAAACAGGAAAAGTAAATGCGAGTGAGATGGATTTCCGCATTATGCAAACAATGTTGGCAGGCAGCCTGAGAGAGGGCAAAGATACTGAACTATGGTCCACACACACACACACACACACACACACACACACACACACACACACACACACACACACACACACACACACACACACACACACACACACACACACACACACACACACACACACACACACACACACACACACACACACACACACACACTCTTATGGCAGTCTGTAGGGCAGTTTGACCAACATGTCCTACAGCTGATCACCTTATTCAGTGGACACATCAGTCACTGGTCTGTCTCACAGTACATTAAGGATATATGGAACAAAACCTTGCTAATACAAGCGGTATGAATGCGAAAAGCGGAATCTAGATTTAAATATAGAGCTTCCAACTAAATGAGTTTGCGAGGGGAAGTATGTTTTTTACCGAGTTATGTTTAGGCAACGAAACTACCTGGTTAAGAAAAAAGATCATGGTTTGGCTTGAAAATAAGTATGTTTTTATATCATTGAAGTTATGTACGATGACAATTTGACTCCTGGGTGAAAGTTAGATATTTCTTTGAATCCTTTATCCACCCAAACCCTACATGGATATTCACAAGTTATCTCTTCCTCAAAACGTTATGGACAATGCAACCCTGGCTGTCGTAACCCAGCATGTTGTGTTTGTCCGTCAAACTGTTTGCTTCTTTGTCAATCTGTTGGTTTACATCTGTCTGTCTGCCTCCGTCTTGTTGTCAGGCTATAATCCAGTGGCTGTCTCTCGTTTAAAAAATAAATCATTTCAAATATATGTGGGTTTGAACTATGTTTGAATGATCATAATCATAGTCACAATTCGTACCTGAATCTGGCTGCTTTAAGAAAGTCATGTCTAAACCTACACAATCAGGTGATGTAAACTGTAGCTAATGTATGTTAAAAAGAGTTGTCCTTGGATACTTGGAAGGCTTGTGCACTAGGGGTTAACGCTTGATTTATTTTTGGGGAGGGACAGAGTGCCCTTGTCTAAAGTAGGGTGCGCTTTTTAGATGCCTAAAGCAATAAACCCTGATCTCAATACAAAAAGTTCTTGAATTAAATGATTTCACTATTTAACCATGCAAAGCAGCTGTGAGGTGAAGCACAGCTGAGGTGCTTGAAGCTAAGTGCTGACACATCTTGATGGTGACATGCCATTGTTCTGATGGCCTTTATTTATACACATGTTCATGTCTTTTGCAGGTGTTTTTTCACAAGTATAATGACCTTTGGGAAAAGACTAAACTCCCTTTAGTATCTATTTTTTTCTTCTTTTGCAATCAGTGCAACGGCCACAGCCCCTACAGTCAAACTCTGGGAAATCATCAAAAGTACTTGGTCAGCTTTAGGCAACGACAGTTCTTGGTTAGGAATTGATGTTACGGAATTGGCATAATGGAAGAGCGTTAGAAGTGGCCTTATGGAAAGTGGTGTTACGGAAAGTGGCTTTATTGAAAGTGGCGTTATGGAAAGTGGCCTTACGGAAAGTGGCGTTACGGAAAGTGGCGTTACGGAAAGTGGCTTTATTGAAAGTGGCGTTACGGAAAGTGGCGTTACGGAAAGTGGCGTTACGGAAAGTGGCGTTACGGAAAGTGGCCTTATGGAAAGTGGCCTTATGGAAAGTGGTCTTATGGAAAGTGGTCTTATGGAAAGTGGCCTTATGGAAAGTGGTCTTATGGAAAGTGGTCTTATGGAAAGTGGCGTTACGGAAAGTGGTCTTATGGAAAGTGGCGTTACGGAAAGTGGCGTTACGGAAAGTGGCGTTACGGAAAGTGGTCTTATGGAAAGTGGTCTTATGGAAAGTGGTCTTATGGAAAGTGGTCTTATGGAAAGTGGCGTTACGGAAAGTGGCCTTATGGAAAGTGGCCTTATGGAAAATGGTCTTATGGAAAGTGGCGTTACGGAAAGTGGCCTTATGGAAAGTGGTCTTATGGAAAGTGGTCTTATGGAAAGTGGCGTTACGGAAAGTGGCGTTACGGAAAGTGGCGTTACGGAAAGTGGCGTTATGGAAAGTGGTCTTATGGAAAGTGGCCTTATGGAAAGTGGTCTTATGGAAAGTGGCGTTACGGAAAGTGGCCTTATGGAAAGTGGTCTTATGGAAAGTGGCGTTACGGAAAGTGGTGTTACGGAAAGTGGCCTTATGGAAAGTGGTCTTATGGAAAGTGGCGTTACGGAAAGTGGCTTTACGGAAAGTGGCCTTATGGAAAGTGGTCTTATGGAAAGTGGTGTTACGGAAAGTGGCGTTATGGAAAGTGGCGTTACAGAAAGTGGCGTTACGGAAAGTGGTCTTATGGAAAGTGGTCTTATGGAAAGTGGTCTTATGGAAAGTGGTCTTATGGAAAGTGGCGTTACGGAAAGTGGCTTTACGGAAAGTGGCCTTATGGAAAGTGGTCTTATGGAAAGTGGCGTTACGGAAAGTGGTGTTACGGAAAGTGGCGTTATGGAAAGTGGCGTTACAGAAAGTGGCGTTACGGAAAGTGGCGTTACGGAAAGTGGCGTTACGGAAAGTGGCGTTATGGAAAGTGGCGTTACGGAAAGTGGCGTTACGGAAAGTGGCTTTACGGAAAGTGGCCTTATGGAAAGTGGTCTTATGGAAAGTGGCGTTACGGAAAGTGGCGTTACGGAAAGTGGCGTTACGGAAAGTGGCCTTATGGAAAGTGGCCTTATGGAAAGTGGCGTTACGGAAAGTGGCGTTACGGAAAGTGGCTTTACGGAAAAGTGGCCTTATGGAAAGTGGCCTTATGGAAAGTGGCGTTACGGAAAGTGGCGTTATGGAAAGTGGCGTTACGGAAAGTGGTCTTATGGAAAGTGGCGTTACGGAAAGTGGTCTTATGGAAAGTGGCCTTATGGAAAGTGGCGTTACGGAAAGTGGCGTTACGGAAAGTGGTCTTATGGAAAGTGGCGTTACGGAAAGTGGCGTTACGGAAAGTGGTCTTATGGAAAGTGGCGTTACGGAAAGTGGTCTTATGGAAAGTGGCGTTACGGAAAGTGGTCTTATGGAAAGTGGCCTTATGGAAAGTGGCGTTACGGAAAGTGGTCTTATGGAAAGTGGCGTTACGGAAAGTGGCGTTACGGAAAGTGGTCTTATGGAAAGTGGCGTTACGGAAAGTGGCGTTACGGAAAGTGGTCTTATGGAAAGTGGCGTTACGGAAAGTGGCGTTACGGAAAGTGGTCTTATGGAAAGTGGCCTTATGGAAAGTGGCGTTACGGAAAGTGGCTTTATTGAAGTGTGGAAGTTAGTCCTGTCTTTTGATTACGTTTAAATGATACAGCTTTACTTTATGAAGGCAGTGGTATGATGAACATTCAGAAATATAATTCTCAATTTAAACTAGATTTTCAAACCACAAAATGTTGTGTGTTGTGACAGAGATTACATAGATATAGCAATTGATGCAGAAAAAAGTGCTTAGGCGACAGCAGCAGAAAGTTTTGCTCTTCAGAACATTTGCCAAGTTTAGTGCAGGACGTCCTTGTATGAAGTATCCAATGATGGTTTCCTCGGTTACTCTCTAATATTTGCTATAACCCAAAATGTACATGCAGTAGGCAGGCTACAGTTGTCATATGGTCTCAAAACCAGCTCTGTCTTTGCGGTACGCACATTCACCCACACAGAAATATCTAACCCAGATTCAGACAGCAGCAGGACAGGACATCCTCTCCTTCTCCCTCCCTCCCTCCCTCCCTCCCTCCCTCTCTCTGTCCCAGAACAGCACAGCAGGGTATTTCCTTGTGGAACACCAGGAGAAGCCCTGCAAGGTGAAACACAGTCACAGGGTATTTGCTGCAGATAGTCCCAGAGCTGTATGATAGATATCTTCCTCACCCATTATGCAGCTCTTTGTCACACTTCCCTGGAGTCTGTTTCTAAATAGCCGCATCGTCTGTTTATGAACATTTAACAAACTTCTTAATATTGATCCTGTCGGGAAGAAGAGAGGTCAAAGGTGAGGTTTGCTGTAGAACAGAAGTGCTGACTCTGCTGTCCAAGTGACTGATATAACAATACATCCTGGATTTGTGTGTGTGTGTGTGGTTGTGTTTGTGTACGTGTGTGTTTGTGTTTAGGATACTAGGCTGATATGCACTGCTGTCACATGCTGTGCTGATGCAACTGATGTGGCTACCTGTGATTAGTCGGTACAAGTCAAACACACCAGTGACTCACTGTGTGGACGGAGCCAGTCACAGCAATCCTGTGACCTTGTTTTCATCAGGAAGCCTGAAGCCCAACACACACTGTCACTCGCACACACACTCGCACACACTCGCACACACACACACACACACACACACACACACACACACACACACACACACACACACACACACACACACACACACACACACACACACACACACACACACACACACACACACACACACACACACACACACACACACACACACACACACACACTATTAGCGAGGCTGCAAACCGGAAAGCTCTGTCAGATGTTCAGGTATGAATCACCCTCATCAGCTGGTTCAGAGTAATGACGGAGATGATGGAGGAGCTTAGCAGAGTCCTGGATTAGACTTTCTCCCCGTGTCTCTCTCCTCACCCTACCTCAGTATGCTTGTGTCTGTCTTCCTCTTTGCTTTGGTTCTCCTCTGCTTCCCTGCCCTCCTTTATCGTCCTCGCCCTTTTGGCTTTCGTATCCCTTTATCCATTTAAAGGCACGACATGTAGCATTTCAAACATCGGTATACCTTTAATAAGTTATAGGCAGGACTTCAGTACAGTTGACCGTTTGCTGAACTCTTTGTTCAAGTTGTTGATCCTAGGTCATCGATGCAGTCAGCGTATTACGCCCTATAACGACATTTGTTGTTGGCCTCTAGTAGCCATAGCAATTGGGACGGAAGCAAATCAGAAAATCAGGTGTACTACTATACTCAAGTGGGATAAATCAATCCAAGACATGTACCCAAGAAAAAGGGAACTTTTATCCAGTTTGCACCTAGTTATTTTAGGTTATGGATGTAACCCCGGTTCTAAACTAATACATAACTATGTCATGTACTACGTCACATACAAAAATACCTAATAAACATACTTATTTATCCTAAACCTAACCAAGTAATTGTGTTGCCTAAACATAACTCAATAGTTCGATTTGACACCATGTTTAAATATCGGTTCATTTCCCAACCTTATATTGAACATGCTTAACATTGTTGTCGTTGTGTTGTGGGAATTGTTCACACCATTAAATACAGTGGTCCTATATGTGGTTTTGGGACTCGATGACAAAGGACCTATTCTGTCATTGAGGTATAAGGATTGATTCGCTTAGTAATTGCGCTGCAGGCCTGTCGAGCGCTGTGTTTTCCACATTGAAGCTGTTTGCATTAAAGGTGTAATGAGAGTGGTACTAAGTATAGTCCCGGGCCACACAGTCTGCACTACTCCAGCTCTTCTATACTGTTAGCCATATCTCTCACTTTAAGTGTATGGAGCCGTACAAGACACTGCACTTTGTCAACACTATCCTGCAAATATTTCCAAAATAAAAGTCTTATGTTAACAAATGAAAGGGAAGACCTGGAATCTCTTAAAGAAACACAACTGACACACAGATGACGCGCTGTTCAGCCACGCTGCTCATGCTTATAAACGGTGCTGCTGCTCTAACCTGGCAACACGAGAGGTGAGATAAAAGGGAGAATGTGCTGTGACACAGTAGCATGCTCACTAAGGCACAGTGGTCCTGGTGTATCGTTGTTGCAGGGTTGTGTCTCTTTGTACAAACCTAGCGTTACTTCCAACTGCCCAAAAGGTCATGGTTCTTATCATTAGCCAACTGTACATTATCTTGTGGGGCTAAAGGAGCCTTTACATGAGTCTTGTTCTGGAGAGATCCATTGTATGAATGCCAAGACGCTGTGGCATCAGAGTTCAGAGGGGAGATTTGGTCTTGAACTGTATTTTACAGCATTAACAGCCAAGTGATAAAGATAGCGTAGCTCATCAAACCCATCGCCCCCCCTCCTTCTACTTTAATATAGAGGTATAGAGGTTGTCAATCTTTTGGCCACTGCTCTAATTACATCGTTTTACAATGAACCTTCTTACTTTTCCCTTTGTCACACACACTCATGCCTCCTCGTCAACTCACTTCATCTCCCTTTCCTCTCGATCTTCTTGCCTTCCATCAGCAACTCTTTTTTTCTCTTGGACAGGATGTTGTGTTGTATCATCAAGCCCCAGGCATCCCTTTTCTCTCCAGGCAGTCAGATTCATCCTAAGACAGGTTGTTCCCGGTGAATATGGGAGTGGGAGAGGACACTGTGGAGGAAGGGATGAGAGACAGAGGGCCCTTCTCACTTCTCTTATTTTTCATTTCCTCGCTCCTCGGTCTCGGTCTCACCGGAAGTTGATTTGTCTGCGCCATCTTGAGGAGCGTCCCAATGGCCTTATTTCTGCCAGAGGAGCGAGGAACGATAATGGAGGAGCTATAATCGAGGAACCACCAGACCATCCTTTGATGAAATCCTCAGATACTCACCCCGCCCCCTTACTGTGTATCGCTCACTGATTGGACGAGGCAGCGCATGCACAGATCTGATGCTTCTTGACATGAGAGCAGTTTCCCAGCGGAGTGAAGAAAACACATGAACCTCACGAGAGTCCCTCCTCAGTTTATACCGTGTTTTGTTTCAATTCATGTTTCATTTAGTTACAAACATGTGATATATCTGAACAACAAAGTGGTCAACAATCATTTTATTCATTTATTGGAAACATTTTCATGATCGCTTCTTTCGTTTTACATTTTCATTTATTGTCATTTCCATTCAGTCAGTCATTAAGTGCTATTTAAATGTTAATTTGCTACATATCCAAACAAACAAAGTGTGCAGTCCAATGAATGTTAATCTAACTGGGTTTTGATAGATAATATATCTCTTTTCTTCTCTCAATTATTTTATTTCTATTGTGCACTCTAATCAATATTAATCAAACTATTGTTCGTTTATACATTTTAAGAATGGCGTTTATCTTTTTTGAGTATGAGTTCTTATTTTATTTAATGTATTTGGATCTACAACAGATGATACTAATGTTTGTGTCAGTAAATGTGCACTAACAGAGGCGGGGGTGTTTGTGGAAATAACGGGTACAGAGCTGCTGTCAGACGATCAGCTGTGCAGCGTCATCACAAACGGACGTCGCTTCACGTGACGCTCCGGAGGAAAGGACGTCCCATTGCTCTTAAAACTAATTTCCCTGCTTCTCGTGGTTTCCTTGCGTCCCTCCATGCTTCCCTGGTGGGAGGGACTAAACGCAGGGAAACGATGCAAGTGAGGGACGCAAGGAATCCATTTAACCGAAGTGAGAAGGACCCAGGGAGAGACAGAGAAAGAACTGTTGTGGTGTGATTTCCAAGGTGAGAGCAGGTTGTGCCAAGAAGTGGGAAGCAGTTTATCCGTGACATTTAAAGACTTTGTAAATGTGGTTATGTCATGTTATGTCTCTTCGTACACCCAGGCTTGGATAGTAAAGGAATACATGTATAGGGATTACATAACTAGGATTAAAAGGAGGGAAAAAAAGGTAACCGTATTCCCTTACAATTACATCAAAAATAATGTGATGGGATTACTGGTGCATTTTTGACACATTTGGATTGATAGTAGGATTACAATGTAGCGATACATTTTTAGATCACCTGTCTCGATTAAAACCATAGGTTATCTTCAGTACATCATCGTGGCCTCTAGTTCAGAGAATGCTTTTTACTGGGTGGACATTTCGCCATCTACTGTATGTATTAAAGGGGCCCTGTACTGCTTCTGGGGTTTTGCCTTTCCTGTAAGTGTTATATAGGTTTGTGTGCATGTAAATGGTCTGCATAGGCTAAAATCCCTGTGTTCCCTCCAGAGTTTCTCTCCCCCCCCCAGCCTGAAACGCCTCCATTGGACTCCATTGTTAACTTCTGTAACACAAATACATCAGTATGCAGCACTCACGTTTCTATTGGGTAGCGCTCCAACACATTTCACGTGATTTGCTAAGGGGTGGGACATCTCTAAGCGGTTGACTAATCACAACAGAGCCGGCCAGCTAACCAATCAGAGCAGACTGGGCTCTGGTTTCAGACAGAAGGTGAAGAGAGGTGCTGCAGCACAGGCAGTATGAGGAAAATAAAGAGCTTTTAGAACATTAGAGCATGGAGACATGTCGGTAGAGACAACAAATACAGATATGAACCTCAAAATGATTCAAATATGTCCTCTTTAAACTAAAACAGGGCATTTTCTGTATGCTCAGATTTTACTTTTGCTTTTTTGAAATGGACTATACAGTATGGACATCCATCCATCTTCTCACACTTATCCGTGGTCGGGTCGCGGGGGTAGCAGTTCCAGCAGAGAGCCCCAAACTTTCTTTTCCCTGGCGACATCAACCAGCTCTGACTGGGGGATCCCAAGGCGCTCCCAGGCCAGCGAAGAGATATAATCCCTCCACCTGGTCCTAGGTCTACCCCTTGGTCTCTTCCCAGCTGGACGTGCCTGGAACACCTCCCTAGGGAGGCGCCCAGGTGGCATCCTAACTAGGTGCCCGAACCACCTCAACTGGCTCCTTTCGACGCGAAGGAGGAGCGGCTCAACTCCGAGTCCCTCCCTGATGACCGAACTTCTCACCTTATCCCTAAGGGAGACGCCAGCCACCCTGCGGAGAAAACCCATCTCGGCCGCTTGTATCCGCGATCTCGTTCTTTATGGAGTATGGGGTGAGACCCCCTCACCCCATACTCCCGCAGCACCTCCCACAGTAACTCCCTGGGAACTCGGTCATACGCCTTCTCCAAGTCTACAAAACACATGTAGACCGGATAAGCATACTCCCAGGCCCCCTCCAGGATCCTTGCGAGAGTAAACAGCTGATCCGTCGTTCCACGACCAGGACGGAATCCGCATTGTTCCTCCTCAATCTGAGGTTCGACAATCGGCCTGACCCTCCTTTCGAGTACCTTGGAGTAAACTTTCCCGGGGAGGCTGAGTAGTGTGATGCCTCTGTAATTGGCACACACCCTCTGATCCCCCTTTTTAAAAAGGGGAACCACCACCCCGGTCTGCCACTCCTTCGGTACTGTTTCCGACTTCCACGCAACGTTGATGAGACGTGTCAACCATGACAGTCCCTCAACACCCAGAGCCTTCAGCATTTCCGGGCGGATCTCATCCACCCCCGGGGCTTTGCCACTGTGGAGTTGTTTGATGACCTCAGTGACCTCCCCCCGGGAGATCGGTGTTGATCCCCCGTCATACTCCAGCTCTGCCTCTAACATAGAGGGTGGAGTTGTCGGGTTCAGGAGTTCCTCAAAGTGTTCCTTCCAACGCCCTAACACTCCATCAGTTGAGGTCAACAACGTCCCATCCTTACTGTACACAGCTTGGATGGTTCCCTGCTTCCCCCTCCTGAGGTGTCGGACAGTTTTCCAGAACAACTTTGGTGCCGCCCGAAAGTCCTTCTCCATGTCTTCTCCGAACTTCTCCCACACCCGCTGCTTTGCCTCGGCCAAGGATGAGGCTGCTGCCCTTCGGGCCTGTCGGTACCTTGCAACTGCCTCGGGAGTCCCCCGAGATAACAAATCCCTGAAGGCCTCCTTCTTCAGTCGGACGGCTTCCTGACCACCGGTGTCCACCAGGAGGTTCGAGGGTTACCGCCCCTTGAGGCACCTAGGACCTTGAGACCACAGCTCCCCGCCGCAACTTCGGCAATAGAGGCTTTGAACACCGACCACTCTGGTTCAATGTCCCCAAC
This sequence comes from Pseudochaenichthys georgianus, assembly GCF_902827115.2. Lineage (NCBI taxonomy): Eukaryota > Metazoa > Chordata > Actinopteri > Perciformes > Channichthyidae > Pseudochaenichthys > Pseudochaenichthys georgianus. The sequence goes on from NC_047508.1 coordinate 9,726,458, forward strand.
CTCCACAGGAATGCCTGAAAAGCTCCGCCGGAGGTGTGAGTTGAAGGCCTCCTGAACTTGGGCCTCCTCCAGACGTTCCCAGTTCACCCGAACTACACGTTTGGGCTTACCAGGTCTATCCAGAGGCTTCCCCCGCCACTCGACCCAACTCACCACCAGATGGTGATCAGTTGACAACTCCGCCCCTCTCTTTACCCGAGTGTCCAAAACATACGGCCTCAGGTCCGATGATATGATAACGAAATCGATCATGGACCTTCTGCCTAGGGTGCTCTGGTACCACGTACACTTATGAGCATCCTTATGTTCGAACATGGTGTTTGTTATGGCCAATCCATGACTAGCACAGAAGTCCAGTAACAAACCACCACTCCGGTTCAGATCAGGGGGGCCGTTCCTCCCAATCACGCCCCTCCAAGTGTCTCCATCATTGCCCACATGTGCGCTGAAGTCTCCCAGCAAGATTATAGAGTCCCCTTCAGGAGCCCCATACAGGACTCTTTCCAGGGTCTCCAAGAAGGCCGTATACTCTGCATAAGCACACACAACAGTCAGAGTTTTCCCCCCCATAACCCGCAGGCGTAGGGAGGCGACCCTCTCGTCCACTGGGGTAAACTCCAACAACGAAGCACCTAACCGGGGACTTGTGAGTATCCCCACACCCGCCCGGCGCCTCACACCTTGAGCAACTCCGGAGAAGAATAGAGTCCAACCTAGGGGTTTCACAACTACCAATATTTACTAGTCGACTATTTTTCAAAATAGCAGTCGACTAGTCGACTAGTCGTTGCGTCATAATAAAGACACACAAAGAGAGGTGTTCAACTGTATTTTATTTTAAATTTGTGTGACATGGCTGAGTAAATAACAAACAGTGCCTTAGTACATAACAAACAGTGACTTCGTAAATAAGAAACGGTAACTGGACTCAGCAAAAAACTCGCAAACTTAAATGCCACGTAAATCCATTGCGCAACACATTATTCGCTGTCCTCCGCGAACTTCGCAGCACTCTGGATTTTATCTCCCAGGTGTCTGTGATGTAGTGGGCAGTTATGGTGATGTATGGATCCATGGTGCAAGATATCCACAGATCAGTGGTTAGTGAGACACTTTTATCTTTCATCTCATTGGCAATCCTCGCTTTCACAGTGTTGTACTGTAGCATGATGTTGCTCCAAAGTGTAGCATGTGACGGGATCTTATAGCCTGGCTCGAAAAACTTCATAATGTCCCTGAAGCCTTCTCCGGAAAGGGCAGAAAGTGGTCGAACATCCTTGACGACAAAGTTGATAAGCAAGTCTGTTATCTGCTGTCTTCTTTTGTCCGTAACGGGGCGCTTGGAAAAATCAATAATGCTCGTCTGTCTCTGTCCAGTGCTGACGGCGGTCCGTTGCTCACTGGTGCTGCTAGCATTACTGCTAGTGCTAGCTGTCGGCAGCGGGTGTTTCATTTTTAGGTGGTTGCGCATAGCAGAAGTATTTTTGTTGTACTTTAGTACAGATGTACACAACTGACACTTAACTGTGGAGTTGGTTACGTCTTCTTTGAAGTACTGCCATACATATGAATGTCGGACGTTTTTTGGAGCATTTTGCGGCACCTCGTTCACCTCCATTTTGTTCACGACTAGTTGACTAGGGCCTACAGCGCCGACTAGTGGTAAAGGTAGTCGACTAGTCGATTAGTTGGTGAAACCCCTAGTCCAACCCCTATCCAGAAGTAAGGTTCCAGAGCCGATGCTGTGCGTAGAAGTGAGCCCAACCAGATCCAACTGGTAACACTCCACCTCCCGCACAAGCTCCGGCTCCTTCCCCCCCAGAGAGGTGACGTCCCCAAAGCCAGCTTCTGTCGCCCGGTCTGGTCCGTCGAGACCCTCCGCTTTCACTGCCACCCTTCTGGCAGGGCACCCGACCCCATCGCTGTTTCCCGTAGGTGGTGGGCCCGCGGGACGGAGAAGCGGAGGTGTTGCCCACGTTGCCTTTTCGGGCTGGGCCCGGCCATGCTCCGTGGCAAGCCCGGTCACCAGACGCTCGCCGTTGAGTCCTCCTTCTGGGCCTGGCTCCAGAAAGGGACCCCGGGCTTCCTCACTTCCTCACTTCCTCACGCCAGGTATCCTCACTTCTTGGTTTTTCTTTCATGAGGTCTTTTGAACCAATCTTAGTCTGGCCCCTTGCCTGAGACCAATTTGCCATGGGAGACCCTACCAGGAACACAAGGTTCCAGACAACACAGCCCCCAGGTTCATCAGGGCACACAAACCTCTCTACCACGGTAAGGTGCTGGTTCTTCAGAGAGGACATACACAGTATGGACATGTGTTTCATTTTCCATAGACTACTGTTTTAATATGCTAAATTAAATACATTTTCTCTCTTAAAAAAATGTGTGGGTCAGACATATTTTTAACAAAATATCTTGCTTTCTTTTTTTCTAAAGTTGTATTGTTCTGTTGTCTTATATAATACAATTAAGTAAAAGCAATCGTCTTGATATTTCCCTTTTCTTGTATTTATTTGAAATGCATTTGATATTGAGATAATCCAAAAGTTACAGAAATTAGGGTTAGGCTCAGGGAAATTACTTTTATAGTCTAATACTTAGATGAGGTTATGGATTACATTGTTTTTAGAGGTACTTGGTAATGGTAATGTTATATATTATGAAATGTACACCCCTTCTCTCTCACAACCAACAGGCATGCGCTCACACTCATGGTGTTGGGTTCACTGTGGACCTGGCAGAGTGCAGAGAGGGGCAAAGAGAAGCAGAGAGGAAAAAGATCAATAGCCATCGACATGCAACACTGCATCAAGACTGTTACTGCCCATAGAGACCAAAGGGAGGGAGGGATGGAGAGGTTATTTTACACAAGTCGAGAGCCTCTCGGCATAGAAAGACAGGCAAATGGAAAGAAAGAGACAAAGGTGAGAATAGGGCTGTAATTGAGAGAAAGAGATCCATTTGATAAAAGCAGAGAGAAAGAGAGGGGATGGTACAAGAGGCAGATGAAAAGGGGATTCTGATGAAGAAAGACGGAGCAATTAGGAAGAGGCAGAAAGGAACATGGGAAGAAAAAGAGAGATATTGAAAAGGAGGGTGTAAAGGAGCAGTTAGAGGGATGACGGAGATGTGAAAAGCCCGACAGGCAGAGGCGGTGCAGTGAGATAAATTACTTTGTGATAGTAAACACATCTTCAAGCACATGATTACAGAGCCAGATGAATACATAGCACCTCATTGTACTGTAGCTCTGTCATAATTGTCCTCCCATTGCTACTGTGTGAGGTATCATGTGATATGCTGTGTGTGTGTGTGTGTGTGTGTGTGTGTGTGTGTGTGTGTGTGTGTGTGTGGTGTGTGTGTGTGTGTGTGTGTGTGTGTTGTGTGTGTGTGTGTGTGTGTGTGTGTGTGTGTGTGTGTGTGTGTGTGTGTGTGTTGTGTGTGTGTGTGTGTGTGTGTGTGTGTGTGTGTGTGTGTGTGTGTGTGTGTGTGTGTGTGTGTTGGTGTGTGTGTGTGTGTGTGTGTGTGTGTGTGTGTGTGTTTCTCACCCTCTGGCTCAGGTGTCTTTTATAATGAGAGTTGTCAGTCACAACATCACACAATAGAACAGATATCAATGTAGGGGTGTATGCCGCATGTTCTTTTCATAAGGATACCTCAGAATGAACAACATTTGATTGTAGGTAGATGTATTATTTCAAATGGAAAACAACAATTTTTACCTCCTTGGTATTTTACAAGTATTGGCTGCTTTTTGTTTCCTTAAGAGCCTAGCAACTAACAACACACTCACTTTGGGGAAAACAAAACGAGCTAACCTCTTTCAGTTTTGGTTGTGCAGTGGTTAACAAACTTTCTTTGAGACGTCTTTTTCCTGGGGTTTGTTAATCTAGAGCAGGGCCGCCCCTCCCTACAGGCCGATCATGCAGACTGCGTGGGGCCTCACCTCGCGGAGGGGGCCTCAGCTTGCGGAGGGTGCTTCATCTTGCGGAGGGTGCCTCATCTGAAGCGCACCTACAGTGTAAGCGCGCCACAGTTTCACCGCTGCGAGGCTCCACTAGCACCCCCCCCCGTGTCGACGCTCGCGACACAGAGGGCCTCATCAGATAACCTTGCGTGGGGCGGCCCTGATCTAGAGCCATTATATTGTGCACAATTTCTTTATTGCTGCTTTCCATAATCATAGGAGAATGTCATATGTATTACCTGCAAACAGTAAAAAAGTACAAAATGATTCATACAAAGCCTAATTTAATAAATGCACATTAAAGCTACATAAAACTAATCTAATATATCTAAATCCCTGCTACCATCTCAGATTAATTTTTGAATCATATAAGAGACATTTTTCGAATCAGATTTTAGCCACGTCATGTTCCTAGCTAGCAAAGATATCTTATCTGTGCGAAAACATTTATGCTAGCTAGCAACCACTACTGAAGCGTCTGTCAACTTATATCGGGCAACAACTACATTATTTGTTTGGGCAAAACTAAATAATTTACTTAATCTTCATATAAGAAATTATGGACATCCACACCAAGCCAGTTATTAGAAAACTCAGTTAGCATGAGAAATTGATGCGTGTCATCGCAAAGTGTTTCAGGACGTTTTCAAAAATGTTTCCAACCAAACTGAAACTGCACACGTCATTAAAAAGGCTTCATTCTTTTTTCTTCATCATAATTGTTTAAGTTGGAAAACAACAACACTCTGAATCATAGCTCACGTCTGTTGATGAGTCGTACACAAATTCTGGATACTCTGCTGATTCTCAGCTAGCTAAAGCTCTATTATGTCCCCTCCAGCTCAACCACACTATGCTTTAATACAGCCTAACACATTATTTACAATAGCTGTTCTTATGTTTTGTCAGACAACTATAAGAACAAAGTGGTAGTAATTTCAAAATGCACTGTTGAAAAAGGGTAAAATGTACATTATGTTCTCTAAATCATTTGCACGTCAACTAGTCTAGTCAGACTAGTTGCTTTGTTTGTTGGTCGGAACAAAGTCATAAAGGTTCCTTCTTGAACTAATATGAGAACAAACCAATTCTTTCATTTACATTTGTTAATATTCTTCCAACTATCAAAGCATTTTGTCCACATCGAAAGGTATCCCAACACCAATTTACCTCAAACAACAGCAGAATCCAACATTAAGTGTATAGAGGGGAACTGAGTCTTGTGTGTATTGAATAACCCAGAGCTAAACACAAATAGTCCAACTTTATCTCAGTGAAAACTGTAAACGGGGTGCACCGTTGGCACTTTTGTTCTTCCAAAGGTCAGTTACTGCAGCTTCATTTGTACCTAGTAGAGCATTTTCGTTAATGTTCTTTTGAATTTCAAGTTCTTAGTTAGATTTTATTTATTGTCCTCTTCACATTCTGTTTCCTGTCTTCTATGTCTCAGGACGGCTCATGCGCAGGGTAAAGCAGATGCAGCGGTCGGAGCATCCCAGAAAGCCCAGGAGGAGAGTCGCATGGCTAGGGTCACCGCCAAGCAGTTCTCCCCTTCCTTCCAGCACCCAGGAAACGGTGGGCACACAAAATCACAACAAACATATTTACTCATATACCACACATGTCCTCATAAATGCGTGTGTGGGATGGTGATAAAGGTCAGTGTAAACCACCCTCCAGCTTGGTGTTTCTGCCTCTGTCACTCACACCTGTACAGCACTGCAGGTAGCCAACCCACGAGAACATTCACGAGACAGCGCAATAACACACACATACCCACTGACTTTATGACACGTACTGTACACTCCCACACACCGATACCTGAGATGACAGTGATTGTTCTTTTGCCATCTACTCTGCTCTCAGCGGCTGTCTGTTTCTATTGTGAGGACATCTACACTGAGCAAAAATATAAATGCCACACTTTTGTTTTTGCTCCCATTTTTCATGAGGTGAACTCAAAGATCTAAAACATTTTCTATATACACAAAATAACCATTTCTCTCAAATATTGTTCACAAATCTGAAAAAATGTGTGATAGTGAGCACTTCTCCTTTGCCGAGATAATCCATCCCACCTCCCAGGTGTGACATATCAAGATGCTGACTAGACAGCATGATTATTGCACAGGTGTGCCTTAGGCTGGCCACAATAAAAGGCCACTCTGAAATGTTCAGTTTTATCCCACAGCACAATGCCACAGATGTCGCAAGTTTTGAGGGAGCGTGCAATTGGCATGCTGACAGCAGGAATGTCCACCAGAGCTGTTGCCCGTGAATTGAAGGTTCATTTCTCTACCATAAGCCGTCTCCAAAGGCGTTTCAGAGAATTTGGCAGTACATGCAACCGGCCTCACAACCGCACACCACGTGTAACCACACCAGCCCAGGACCTCCACATCCAGCAGGTTCACCTCCAAGATCGTCTGAGACCAGCCACTCGGACAGCTGCTGCAACAATCGGTTTGCATAACCAAAGAATTCTGCACAAACTGTCAGAAACCGTCTCAGGGAAGCTCATCTGCATGCTCGCCGTCCTCATCGGGGTCTCGACCTGACTCCGGTTCATCGTCGTAACCGACTTGAGTGGGCAAATGCTCACATTCGATGGCGTCTGGCACGTTGGAGAGGTGTTCTCTTCACGGATGAATCCCGGTTTTCACTGTTCAGGGCAGATGGCAGACAGCGTGTGAGGCGTCGTGTGGGGTGAGCGGTTTTCTGATGTCAATGTTGTGAATCGAGTGGCCCATGGTGGTGGGGTTATGGTATGGGCAGGCGTATGTTATGGACGACGAACACAGGTGCATTTTATTGATGGCATTGTGAATGCACAGAGATACCGTGATGAGATCCTGAGGCCCATTGTTGTGCCATTCATCCACGACCATCACCTCATGTTGCAGCATGATAATGCACGGCCCCATGTTGCAAGGATCTGTACACAATTCCTGGAGGCTGAAAACATCCCAGTTCTTGCATGGCCAGCATACTCACCGGACATGTCACCCATTGAGCATGTTTGGGATGCTCTGGATACGACAGCATGTTCCAGTTCCTGCCAATATCCAGCACCTTGACACAGCCATTGAAGAGGAGTGGACCAACATTCCACAGGCCACAATCAACAACTTGATCAACTCTATGCGAAGGAGATGTGTTGCACTGCGTGAGGCAAATGGTGGTCACGCCAGATATTGACTGGTTTTCGGACCCCCCCAGACCCCCCCAATAAAGCAAAACTGCATGTTTCAGAGTGGCCTTTTATTGTGGCCAGCCTAAGGCACACCTGTGCAATAATCATGTCTAATCAGCATCTTGATATGCCACACCTGTGAGGTGGGATGGATTATCTCGGCAAAGGAGAAGTGCTCACTATCACAGATTTTTTCAGATTTGTGAACAGTATTTGAGAGAAATGGTTATTTTGTGTATATAGAAAATGTTTTAGATCTTTGAGTTCATCTCATGAAAAATGGGAGCAAAAACAAAAGTGTTGCATTTATATTTTTGTTCAGTGTATATACTACTCGTTTGAATGCATCTAATGGACTGCTTTGTTAATGCTGCTTCCTTTTAGAGCGAGCTCCCAGGAAGTGAGCCGATAAAACACATTTTCGTAGTGGCGACACGGTGGTATTACAACTTCAGCGTTAACCACGTAATTGCGCAAAAAAAATACTTTTTCCAATTGACATTGGGAAAGAGACATCTGTAAATCAATCAATCAATCAATCAATCAATCAATGTTTATTTATATAGCCCAATATCACAAATGTTACATTTGTCTCAGTGGTCTTCACAGTGTGTACAGAATATCAGTATGACAATACGACACCCTCTGTCCTTAGACCCTCACATCGTACAAGGAAAAACTTCCAAAGAAAACCCAGTTTTAAAGGGAGAAATGGGAGAAACCTCAGGGAGAGCAACAGAGGAGGGATCCCTCTCCCAGGACGGACAGACGTGCAATAGATGCCGTGTGTAAATTGAAAAGATAATACATTTGCAACATAGGTAGTCCAAATGTTTGGAAATGCATGTGTGTATAATAGGAAGATGAATCCACGAGGATATCCATCCAGGACCTATGATCCAGGACCACAGCCACGACTCAAGATCCAGCGCTCGCGATCCAGGACACAGGACCGCAGGATCATCCATGACTCCGGATCCCAGCGTATATAGACACCAAAAAGAAAGACATTTGGGGAAGCTGGGTTAATCGGAACATGAGTGTACACGGGTATAGACAGAGAGAAGGAAGAAGTAAGATGTCCCCCGACAAACTAAGCCTATATCAGCAAAACTAGGGGCTGAATCTAATCAGCCCTAACTATAAGCTTTATCAAAAAGGAAGGTCTTAAGCGCACTCTTAAAAACGGATAGGGTGTCTGCCGCCCGAACACAAACTGGAAGCTGATTCCACAAATGTGGAGCTTGATAAGAAAAGGCTCTGGCTCCCATTGTACTTTTAAAGATTCTAGGAACAACCAACAACCCTGCATTCTTGGAACGCAATGCCCTAGTAGGACAGTAGGGTATAATGAGTTCTTTAAGGTAAGATGGCGCCTGCCCATTAAGGGCTTTGTAGGCGAGAAGAAGAATTTTAAATTCTATCCTGTGTTCTATAGGGAGCCAGTGTAAGGCAGCCAGAACAGGAGTAATGTGGTCCCTTTTCCTAACTCTGGTTAGTACACGAGCCGCAGCATTTTGAATCAGCTGAAGCGACTTGATTGACTTCTTGGTACTCCCTGATAATAAAGAGTTACAATAATCCAGCCTAGAAGTAACAAATGCATGGACTAGTTTCTCTGCATCGTTTTGAGGCAAGATATGCCTGATTTTTGCAATGTAAATCAGTGTGACACTTGAATAAGCCCTATTTAAATCATTGAGGCGACAAGTTGTAACTGGCGCTGTCACTGCCAGCTAAAATCTCGCCTAGGGAACCGGCCCTGCTGTAGCCAGTTATATTTATAGTATACATTATATCTATGATTCATCCGCACACAAAATGTACATTTTCATGATGTCATCTGTCGTTTGCAGGCATGGAGGTGCAGCGTCCGAAACGTCAGGTGTCCAGCGAGGTGGAGGGCGAGGGGTTGTCGAGTAGCGCCGGCACCGCCGACAGCCCCGATCTCTACGTAAAGAGCGCAGCTTCCGACGACCCCTCTAACGATGCCGCTACCCCTGACCTCAGCCCCCCTTCTTCTTCGCCACCACACACCCCGCCTCCCCCTGCCAGGCCGTCCCATCGGAGCAAAAGTGCCCGTTTCCACCGGCAGAGCGCCGTCGATGATGGGGACAAGGCGAAGGATGGAGGAGAAAGGGCTGAGAAGGGTGGAGGAGGAGGAGAGCAAACGGAGATTCAGGTGTTGATGGAGGGTGGAAGTGGGGGAGGTGAAGACGGAGGAGGGGGAGGGAAGGGGGAGTACCTAAGGGATAACAGCTGGGGTGAGGACAAGAAGAGAGGGATTTTGTCCAAAGGAGGAGGAGGGGTCAGTGGGCGAGGAGCGAGCCGGACCAATGGACACAAACACAGCTCCTCCAATCACAAGTCCCGGGAGCATGGATCATCCAATCACAGACAGGCCAAGGGGGACAAGTGGACGGAGTCGTCCTCCTCTGCCTCTTGGACGTCGGGGCACAGGGGCGTGCGCGGTAGGGGGGGGCGGCTGCTGGAGCAGGATGAGGAGAAAATTAGCAATTATGAGATGGAGATGAAGCCTTTACAGCCCAGAGACTCCACTACCCACAAGCCCCATGGGCACGGGGAGGAGAGGCAGGGGCATGCTCACGGAGAGGGGCGCTCCCACACCGTGCAGAGACAGAGGCATAAGAACCGTGAAGGGAGGGAGGGGAGGGAAGGAAAAGAGGGCAAGGAAGGGGGCAAAGACTCACAGCACAAGCTGGACAGACCAGGGGAAAAGATGGATTCACGGCCTCTACGTCGGGACCTCACCCTCTCCCCCCCTCTGAAGTCCTCACCCATCACACGAGAGCAGCAGGACCTCAGCCTCATGCAGAGCAAAGGCAACTCGGTAAGACTTTTACGAGCACGCTAACACAACTCCGGTACACACAAATACAACACTTAGTGTACTCAGATAAGATTACATTTGCAAGATTTTTGTTTAACCAAACTGAGGATGTCCTAAACATCGTTCTTTTTAAAAACCCTTCTGGTTTACGGCAGTTTAAGTTGACATTTAGGAGAAAAATACCATTACTGGCACTCAAAATGTAACTTAATCAGCCATCCATTACATTTGGTTTCCTAAAATGCCTTTAGTTTAGATTGGCCTTTTGCCGCTTGGTTATATCTAACAAAGAAGACTAGACCTCACAAATCTCAACCCCTGTGTGTATGAGATGTATGAGTGTAGAGTAAGTCAATGTAGTAGTTTGATTTTAAAAGTTGTAATGCCTTACATCGGATAGCATGACCAGTTGTATGATGTCTGAGAATGTTTAAAGTAAAGAGACCACAGATAAATGTCACGTTACTCTCTAGTTCTGTTTTCTATTATCTAATTGTTAACCTTCCTATCAGTGAGGTCTTACTGTAACACCAAGAACAAACACATTATCTCTGATGATTACAGGTGTAATGTTTCCACGTTGTCCTGTCTCCACAAATGTAGCTTAAAGGTACATTATTATAATAATTCATAAAGACTAGGCACTAGACACAGACATGCAGAAAGACCCTGCCACCTATTACAGAAGCAAGTCCTATACTGTATAGTTGTCTTGGTGTCCTTGTTTTGTGCCTCTTTATAGTTGCTTTGTTTCTCTTTGTAATTGCTTTGTGTTTTTTGTAGTTGATTTGTGGATGTTTTTTGCCTCTTTGTTTCCATTATGTGTCTCTTTGTTGTTGCTTCGTTTCTCTTTGTTGTAATGTTGTGTCTCTTTGTAGTTGCTTCGTTTCTCTTTGTTGTAATGTTGTATCTCTTTGTGGTTGCTTTGTGTGTCTTTGTAGTTGTTTTGTGTCTTGGTGTTGTTTTGTGTGTCTTGATATGTGTTCTGTTTCTTTGTAGTTGCTTTGTGTCTCTTTGTAGTTGCTTTGTGTCTCTTAGTTATTGTTTTGTGCATCTTTGTTGTCATTACGTGTCTCTTCAAAGTTGCTTTGTGCCTCTTTATAGTTGTTTTGTGTGTCGTTGTATTTGTTCTGTATCTTTGTGGTTGCTTTGTGCCTCTTTGTTGTTATTTTGTACCCTTTGTGGGTTTTTTCAGTAATCCATACATGGCTGTAAAAATGAGTTATTACAGCTCTAGTAGAGTCAGTTGATAACCCTCTGTATGTTTATTACTATGTGCACTCATTTCACTTTACAGTACATGTAGTCATTCTATCCATTGTTATTATTAAAAATATTAATTATAGAAGCTTTACATTTCAGTAATTTTAACTTTTGCATTTGGCTTTACTATCACCCTGGACAAACAGCTCTATAGTGCATTGGTCATATCTATCATTTCACTGCCGCACATTGATTTGACTAAAAGGATTTGCTGCCCACTGTCAGGAGGATACCTTCATCCCCTGTGACATAACACAATGTTAACCCACATATTAAGATAATCCAGTGGTAGAGGCACAAGGTTTAACCCTGTGAAATAAAGAAAGATTTGTTTCTGTACTATGACCAAGCAGGGGGATTACACCATTTTAATATCATTTTTTGGCTACGTCTTGACTCAGGCTGTTGGAGGGACCCAAGCACGCTAATCCCGGATGATAATATAGTCGCAGCATTAGCTAATGAAACCAAAAGGAGAATCAGCAGCAAGTGAACAACACACATCGTAGGCTTCAGAGATATACAGAGCACATTATACATACGAGCTCGCTCTCTCTCCATCTCTCTCTCACACACACACACACACACACACACACACACACACACACACACACACACACACACACACACACACACACACACACACACACACACACACTTATTGTGTGTAAAATGTTAAATACTTTTACTCATTAACTTTAATCAAAATGTGCATGCATCAGTGCAAGAACTCTAGCAAAAGGCCCGTTATTTAGCAGTTCGTAGTTGCTGCTTCTGATACCTGCTACATGAAGACATGAAGACAAAACACACACACACACAAACACACACGGATATACATGCGGAGAGAGAACCTCAGCGGTCCTCTCTGCACCTTAGTAACAGCACACTGGCAAGCTAGCCCCTTCCTCACAGAAGGCCCCCTATTGGTTAACCAGCTCTCTGTTGCTAGGGAACAGCTTATGCCTTGCTTCAACAGCGGCCAATCGGGTGGGTGTGTGTCAGTGACAGGGTGGGTGTAGGTGGTTTGTATGTGTCTGTTTGCAGCCGCAGAGAAGCAAGTGAGATTTTTGTAAGACAGGTTCACAGCATACACTGATACTATCACACTCTGATAAACGAACACAGGGTGCGCTGCAAACACCATGGGAACACTGCGGCTACTCTGACACACACTTGTGGCAAGCTCTTTTTTTAACAACCAATCGATTAATCAAACTTTATTAACGTGGGGCTTTTCGTGCAAGATTCCAGTACAAAAGTGAAGGAAAAACATTTAGTCTTTTACTGTACCCAGTGTGAAACCTATGTACTAAAATAGCTCACTCAAACTCATAGACATCAACCAGTCCACTCTGTGCATCCCGAAGGCTCATATTCATAGGAACAACACCTCAGTGAGCAACTGTCCCTTGATAAGATAAGATAAGACTTTATTCATCCCGAAGGAAATTGTTGTGCCAGAGTAACAGTAACAGTAACAAAATACAACAAACACAATAAACACAGCAGAAAAAGAGCAATCAAACATCCACCGACAACATGAAACATAGAAACATAGATGGTCACACAATCAATGCAATCATTATTAGCAGTATTCAGTAGTTTTCAGTAGTTAGTAGTGCAAAAATTAAATTGTAATTGCACATTATCATAGCATTATTAATAATAATACTAATACTAATAATAATATAATATAATATTGCACATAGTTATATATAGCTGTGAGTGTAATTGCAAGGATGTTAATTATATAGATATATTGCACATATTGTTGGTGTGGAAGTTCTCAGTGCCCTTTACTTAGGGGTGAAGAGTTAAAGAGTTTGATGGCCACTGGGAGGAAAGACCTCCTGTGGCGCTGTGTGGTGGTTATCGGTGATCTCAGTCTGTGGCTGAAAGTGGATGATGAAGCATTTGATAGCCCTCAATAACATAAACTAAAAAGATGACAAAGAGATCCCGCAAAAAAAATCAAAGGAAGGGTTAGTTTATACAGCCTACTTACGGGCTTAAATAATGTCTCCAGATTTTGCTTGAAAATGATATTGATTTGGATGCCATCAGCTCCAGATACACTAGAAACACACTTCTCTATGGTAGATCTCTCGCAGTATTTTTTTGTTGTTGCACCATTTATATTGTTTTATATCCAAGGTGTGTTTATGTTGCTTTGTTGGAGGAGCCTGGGACTTAAAGGGGCCCTATTATGCTCATTTCAAAATGAAAAAAAATAGTTTAAAGGGGACATATTAAAGTCATTGTGAGGTTCATATTTATATTTTGTGCCTCTACTCTGACATGTTTCCATGCTTTAATGTTCAAAAAACTCTTTATTTTTCTTATATTGCCTGTGCTGCAGCACCTCTTTTCACCCTCTGTCTGAAACCAGACCCCAGTCTGCTCTGATTGGTTAGCTGGCAGGCTCTGATTGGTTGATTGATTGGTCAACCGCTTAGATAAGTCCCGCTCTTTAGCCTATACAATGTATACACGTACAATGTTTTAGAGTGCTAGCCAATAGATATGCAAGTGTTACATACTGTTGTCTGCATGTTCCAGAAGCATACAAAGAGTGTGTGGGGAGAGAAACTCCCTCTGGCATGCATTTGGGATTTGAGCCCTTGCAGATCATTTACATGCACAAAAACCTATAGGAAACACACTACAGGAAAGGAAAAACCCCAAAAAGCCTAATCGGGCCCTATAACTATTGTGCATTTGACAATGAAGCATTTGAATCCTTGAGGCCATTGTCGGATGAAAAAGAAGATTTAGCAGGAAAACGTCTTAAAAGCATGTTCAACATGTGAACTGTCTCTACTCCAATGAGAGGTGGATCTATTCATTCTATGTCCTTTCCTGCTGACTCTGGCACACACGCTGCTTCCAAGGGGAAGCTTTATAATCACGTCTGCAAAGAAAAGGCATTCATAAGTCTGTTGTATCTGCATGGGAGACGTGTGGCTCTACCTTTTCAGTATTTCCTAAGAGGATAAAAGGCAGTGCTTCTGTTATATTGTATGTGAGCGTGTAATAAAATGTCTCGATTTGATCAGTTTTAGGAAAGCTTACAACCCAAAAGAGTGTGGTGAAGTGTTGTTTTGTGTTATTTTATATTGTATACAGGAAATGTGGGTCTGTGTCTCCTGCCTAAAACAGGCTTGCAGAATTTAAATATCTGTTTATGGTCTGTATAAGAATAGATGTCTGAACAACAGTGGTCCCAGAATGGAGCCCTGGTGCGTTCCAGTATCCTAGAAGTCAATATTTCTAAAGACTGGACACTTAGAAAGTTTCAGCCAGACAGAGAAAATACTTTAGTCAAACGGCCGTTTACCACAGCACACATTTGAACTCGTCAAGAATGGAAAGCAATCATAATGATGATGGCTCCATTCCATTACGTGTCCTATTCTTTTGCAACATTGCATTTGAGCCTCACACATTTCTGCAGTTTTATGAAAGCATTTAAGCATGCTTTTCTGTCTTTCTTCTGGTCGAAAAGCCAGGACAGAATTGTCTTTGATCACTTGGTGGCAAATTAACAAATGTATAATTGTATATGTTAGCAAAGTGATACCTGTTCACATACTGTACTAAACAGACATAGAGCAACAAAAGAGGTTATTTAAAGAAGAAGATCAGGCCTCCTAGGGCGATTTCCCCATCTAACGCAGTACGAGGCCAGTTGCAAGAGGTGGTCCTGAACCCTGGTGCGGTTTAGTTTCTGTTAGAATATTATCCCACCCAATCGCAGGAAGCAAACCAAAGCATATTTTCCAATGCTACATATCTTATCAACAAGGAAAACTTCTTCCAGTACATTCTGGACCGTTTTTTGTCCAGTTTTGTCTAGACTTTTGTAATAAAATAAATAATAATTTTGCCTCTGATTTTAACTTGCAAAAAAAAAAGTATAGTTATGTCCCATTTCATCACAAATTAAACCACACCCACATGTTGCATCGAGACATTCTGTGCATTTATATTTAGTGTACAGATATTACTTTTGCATAAATCTTGTAAGTCTCAGCAAGAAAAAAAACATGTCAATCTATATTTAGTTTGAGAGACAGGTCTTGTTGCTAAGATGGGAGAGTTTCAATATGATTTACTCATTTAAAATACTAATTGTGATTGATTATGCTCTTTCAGCTCAAATGAAATAATGAGACTGACAAATAATCAAATTATTTTGTATTGAACTTACCCCTTTTTTATATACTGGAAACTAACATGTGTCTCTGGAAGTGAGGAATCGTACTGAAGGCATGGAAACATATAAATCACAAATGTTCTTACTAAATAAGAAGTATAAAAGGCCAATGATCAGAAGATGTATTCACCTGGTCGGGTAGTTATCTAGGACACAGATCTGTGATAAGCTTATCACCGGATTGATCAACAGAAACCTTGTTAGCAACTCTGGATAAATTAATTTACAACAATGTTACACTAATGCTGCTTAATATCTGTGCGCAGTCCCATTTCCCCTCTCACACTGCAATTATTGAAACAATTATTTGACCTAATTAAATCCATATTTATGTACCTCTTCTTTTGGTTAATCCTTGGATAAGTCCAAAATAAACTCTATCTTAATACTTTTATATTTTTATATTTTCAGTGAGTGGTTCTGCATGGGGTAAAAGAGAACTCCTCCATGATTATGTCATTGAATGTACCAGATTTAATTTCACATATTTACTAAGAGTGGACAGGTGGTCAGAAAGGCTGGCCTTCACCCACATGACCCAGGTTGTCAGCCAGCATCTGCTTAAGTGTCATTGAGCAAGACATGGACTCCCCGCCAGGCCGCTATTCTGAAGCCGACTTCACCCTCTGACCCCCCTGTCAGAGGAGGTGGGCCTCCTTGTGGGATCAACATGGGTTGTTGTATTATTAATCTTAAAGTGCAAATTGCTCCTTCATTATTGCACTGCGTACATTGAACCTAACTGCTGCATTGGTATTATTTACATGCACTGCAAAGAAACTGCAGACAATGTGTTCTTTTATCGTGTCACGTTGCCGGAAACCACTAAAACAATGCAAACCAAACACAAGAAAGAGTGTTGCAGTAAGAACTGAACTGGACTTGAACACCATGATTGACTTGTGACTTCACTTTGACATGAATCTTTTGACTTGAAAATACTTGAAAGCTTTTCCTAGACCTAAGAATATAATGCATACATTTGAAAAAAGTGCCACACTACCTGAATCAACTACCATTAACAGTATTAATTCCTAGCAAGTCGACACTTAATTACCCAGATCAACTTTATTTTAAACTGTCCGGCAGCATCCAATCAAGTTGGAGGAGAGAACCTTGAAAAAAACGTATAACTTACTAAGACACTTAACGTTATGTTGGTGAGCGCCATTTAGAAAGAAGCAGAATTCTTATTTATCTTGGGGGAAATTTGGGTTTGTGATAGTTGTTTTTTTTTACAAATAAATATGATTAAAAATAGATATAAAACATAAGAAGTAAAAGTTAAATGTCCAATAAAAAATGCAATAAAGTTAAATAACAAATATTTACAAGACATAAGATGTATAAATGTGCACACTGTACTACAATAAAGCATGTATATTTCAATAAAAAGAGTATATTCGCAATGATCCCATGATTATTTTGTCCGTGGACAAAAACTACATGCTGGTCATTTCGGTCTTGGTGAAAAGCCAAATTAATTGGTGGGGTTTCTTTCCTCCACATATCTGAAAAGAACATTAGACACGCTGACATTAGCTAAAATTCTCAAACTCAAAACTCAAGAACAGTACAACTTTATAAGATTAGCATACAGCAGCATTAAAGCCAGTATCAACATGTTTTACAGTAGTGGGAAATATTGCTGCTGTCAGGTGAAAACCTTGCATCTTCAAAATGTGAGAGCATTGCATTTCATTGACCACCCTTGTGTTTTTTGATATGTTGTTGTGTTCTATAAACCCCAGGGGCCTACTTTATAACGCCGTGCGTAGCATTCACGTGGGAAGGTTGCTTACGTATGTAGAAATAAAAAAAATAGGTACAGACATTTTCCGACATTTTCATATTCACCAAACATTGCGTACTGGCGAGGAAAGTGCGTACGGCACTTCCTACGCCGGTTTCCCTTTATAAATCACAATCGACTCGAAATGCGGTGCAGCTTTTGCGGGCTTCACGTAACGCCCATATTTGCCTATAAATAGTTAAAGAAACGCCCAGTCATTCATTTTGACTGACTGAATGAAGAAGATCGCAGGAAATGACGACAGAACAGCTAAAAAAGACATCTCACACCGTGTCAGATTTTGGTTATTTTGGGGAGGTCTAGCTAAATCATATTGTTTGGTGGATGCAGTTTGAACCAGAGTAGCAGCATGGAGGTCGGATTGTCACCAAAATAAATAAATAAGTGGTCCGAAAAAGGTTAATGACAAAAAGAATACATATAGCCTAACCTTCCTCAGGAAGTGTGTTTGCACCGGGGACAGGAGACCCCCCCCTTGATGAGAAACTGTAAGAAATGATCGGGGAATCCCTCCGGAGTGGAGTCACTGGATCTGAATTATTTGTTTGTATTTGGTGGTTTGTGTTCCAGCTTTCGTTCAGCAACTATATATCCATAATCCACCAGTTAAAGGAAATACAACTAATGTGTTGTGTTATATTAGCTGTAGGCCTACAATTTACCACATATGGTGTTCTTAGTTTCCATACCTCCTGTGTTTTACGAGCGACTTATCAAGTCTTGGCAAACAGCATAAAACACGATTAAACGTGATAGTATATAAAACCATGCTCGTATCTACAACCTATAGAAATAATTCTGTCCTCCTGCTTACCGCATCATTTATGAGAAAACATTTCATAACATTAACACAACATATTCGAGGTGGTTTTAAATAACATCCGTATTTATTTATTTCTCCAAGTTATGTTTTTGTGTGCACTGAGGAGTCGCAAACAGGCGTTTGTTTAATCATTTTAAGATTGGCTTTAATCAATGTTTGAAAATGAATTCTTCATATATGATAAATGAGAGGTAACATTTTATTTATGGTATTATTTCCACATATTTCTCTCCATTCTTCCTTCTGCCAACGGTGTCGCAGTTTCTCGTCTCTCCCGTTTTTGTGCTTAGTGCGTACGCATGCGTTTGCGTGGAGGACCACACATTTTCCCGTCAAGTTAGTATTTTATAAATCGTTGCGTAGAAACTGGCGTACGCCATTTTTTGAGCATATATCCCTTTATAAATGAGGCCCCAGATCTGTAGGATTTTCTGAACCAGTAAAAGATTCACCTTCAACAAAGAGACCGTAACTAGAGTTCACCTGACAGCCGTGGGATGAATGATGTGCATGCAGTTGTGCAAAATCCAATAAAAGTGATGTTAAAAGTGTGAAATTATTTAAACACAGCAAAGAGAAAATTAAATCCCCAAGTATTGATAAAACCGAGGAGAATCCTCTTCCTTTAGGCTAAAAACGGTGGTTTGGTCCTTTTTTTAAATGTATAACGCAAGGCACCTTACTGCATACTTTTGTCAGTTTGTATTTCCCTTTAGTTTATTTTTAACAAATCTCTTTAAGCTGCATATTAGTTTGCAATAAACAATTATTTCCATTATCGATTTAATCGCAGAATGAAACGTTTTTAAAAAAAATCTTTTGGTCTATAAAATGTCATAAAAATGTCCATTCTGGTTTCCTTGGTGATGTCACGTTTGACTTTTTTTCTGTTAGTCAAATAACCAGAGGTATTCATTTTAATGTTCTATAAAAATAACAGGAATAATGAACAGTGGAATATTTATATTTGAGAGGCTTACAACAACATTGTTTCACATTACTGCATGATAAATAATGTCAACATTTAATTGATTAAAATAAATTATATATTTATTTTTAAATATATATTTTGGGTTGAAAGAGGGAGACAGAGGGGATGTCTCACAGCCAATGGTCCCAGGCCAGATTCTAACCCGGTCCTCTGCACGGATACCAAGCCCCAGTACAAGGCCCTTACTTGTAAACAAATATTTGTTCATTATTTTTGATTTTATTATTATTTTTCTGTTTAAAAAACTGCTGCAGCTCTACTGTATAGCATTTCAATTGACATGTAAAGGACCATCTGTGGTAGTAAGAAATGTCTTGGATAAAAATGAATACATGATTGTGTAGATGTGTATGTATAAGAAAGTTAAATATACTATATTTATCGATCAAATCAGTCAAATTTGATTAATATAGCCCAATATCAGAAATGACAAATGTATCTCAGGGATCTTCACGCACTGTACATCATACGACACTCCCTATTCGTAGACCCTTGCAATGGACAGAAAAGAACTCCCCAAAAGCAGCCTCTTGTGTGAGCGTTGAGTGTGTCCTGATTATTGACACTCTCCTCTCTCTCTCTCTCTCTCTCTCTCCCACGCAGGCTTACAGCTCCATCCTGGTTGTCATGGTGATTCTGCTCAACATTGGAGTGGCTATTTTGTTTATCCACTTTTTTATTTAAAGACAGCACTGCTTTCGGAGTCAGCCTATCTATGCTACGAACAACTATAAGTTCCTATGAGTATTACGACCAATCTGCTGCCCCTTGGTGTTCCCAGTGAGAGGACTGCAAGCCGAGGGAAGACGAGGGCCGAGGAAGGCTCCAACGATATTTGGACTAAGTTAGTTAACAAGGGGCTAACCTTGGCTAATTTGGTCCAATCGTCTTAAAAAGATGCTCAAGTGCAAAGCCCAAAGAAGCGAAGAAACGAGGGGTAAACCGGGCCAGGAAACGGGACTACAGGGAGATACAAGTAGTCCAGAAACTGGACTTAAGTGGGCTTCAATGGCTCATATTCAGACTCAAACGGGCTGAAGAGTTCCGAACCGAGGCCATGAGAGCTGCAGCTGGCATTACAGCGAGATGTCTGCTTCCACTGTCTGCAGACAGGACTGACCAGACAGACTTTTTCATCTTCAAATCATAGTTTTCAACAGATTTGTAACTTTATTTATTAACAGTTTCTCTCATGTACAATATGTTGATGGGTATATTCTTTATTTTGTAACCCTCCACCCCCTCTTTATATAACTCCTGCCTTTTGGTTCCTCTGCCTGCCTGGGAGTTGTTACAGATGGTTCAATACAGGTGTGTGTGGGTGTATGTAAGACTCTTGAGTGTTTGCTGCCTGGATACATGGTCAATGACTTTCCATTTCCATACACACACATCCGTTGCTTCTACACTTTCCCTGTCATTCATCCGTTCTAATGTCCGTCTTCTGTCCTTTTCTACAGTACGGAAGCCCAAAGGGGCAAATGATAAAAAATGAAATTCTGCGGATCCCTTTAGGAAGTCATCTTAATGGTTTGTTCTGTTAAACAATAGGATAAAAACGTTTTTGCAGGATATTTTTTCTAAACAACTATTTCTTTTTTCAAGAGCGTTTTTCTAGGGTTTGTTGTTGTTATACTCATTGTGGTCACATTTTGTGTGAAAGTGAGTGTTTTTGCAACTCTATCAAGCAGGCATGTCCTTTTCCAACAATGTGTGTGGATGTACATGTGTGTGTTTGTGGTCTCCAAGTAGCTCAGTGGCCTTTCACGCTGTTCATGAACTTTACAAGAGCATCTCATGAAGACACGGCAGCAGCTCGTCCACATCTAGCCTACTAGCATCAGCTGACAGCTGTGCCCCCCCCCGTCTCTCCCTCCCACACTCTCCCACCTCCACACACCAGTCAGAGGATGGAGCTTCCTCTGAGTTGGTGTGAGTTCAAGACAGAGCGTGGACAGTCTCCCACTGCTTCTCTCAAAGCATAACCTGAATAAAACACCTTTATACTATACTTGCAAGATGTCTGAAAAAAACAGTCGCCACCTGCCTTGCTTTTGTAGCGCAATTTGATTAAAGTAAGACAATGCATGCATATGTACTGTAATATCCTAGTTATGTGTTGGATCTGAAAGCAACACAAGCTTCAGAAGCACATGCAACATGTCTGGAAAGAAGCTAGGATTAAAAAGTACAGTCAATTACTTTTATATATCTTTTTCTGGGTTAAATTAAACCTATATGTGGGGATACGTGATGCTGCCAGCTCCCTAAGGGAATTAGCAGGTATTTTGTAGAATCAAATAGTGGCCAGGATCAAACATCGAGATTTATCGCCACTTTTACTCAGCCTTTCTTCCAAAGATCCAAGACTTAATAGACAAGCATACACATCAGTCACAATAGAGTGGTGCAGTTTTGAAGTATTCTTGTATGACGACCTGGAAGTTAGCATCGCAACTGCTCCCTCCGCAGAAAGCAATGGGATCTTTCCATTGGATTAAAAAATATCTGAAAAAATAAGCTCAGTGTCAAACACATGGCAAGAGAACCTACACATATTAACACCAATTCTTTTTAAACGTAAATGCAATCGACAGAAGTAAAAAGCTAACATTAGGATATAAATGAAATAGCTACATCATGCATCACAAGCGCTAAGCTAAAGGCGGCTAATGTTTGGAGTAATGAAGTGTAATAGTCTTATTAAACCCCTTGTTAGCAACCACTATTTATGAGACAGAAGTTTGGGACATTCACCAGTGGGGTATTTACTGACGTATTTTATGTCGTAGGACAAAAGGTGAATTTCTCTTAAGCTTGTTTTAACCACAGACCTTATTTCAGGCATCTAATATGTTCAAAAAAACGTTGACTAGAGGCGAGGGAAGCTGAAGTGGTAAAATGCTAACTAATTTCCAGCTTTTCGGAATGATTTTTTCACCACTATTTGTGTCTTTTTGTAAAGGTTTTTTCTGTATGTGAATGTGTGTGTCTTAAAGTAGCAGACCTTACCAGCCTGTTTGTTTGCATGTGTGCAGATGAATGCTCATCGAACTGTGTGAACATGTGTGATCATCCTCTTCTTTACACGTGATGGGATGGCTGAACCCGTTGCCATTGGTAACAACTTCCAGGGAGCAGGGAGGTTGTTTTTCTGTCGGACAGCGTTTCTTAAACTGGAACTCAAACTCAGCTTAAGGCTAATTTCTGGTTTCCCCCCACATTATTACAAGAGTACAGTCTAATGTGCCTGCACCCCCCGGGAAGCAGAACAATGTATTTTCATTTACTTTTGGGTCCAGACTGAAACAGGTTCAAGAAGCTCTGCTGTATGCCATCAGCCAGGTGACAATGCCCTGCGTCACCCTGTTAGTCCGCAGCATGCTACAGCATGCCAAGCTCTCTATAGTTTGACTCTTCTTTCTTTCTTTCTTTCTTTCTTTCTGTTCCTGAGAATTACTCTGTTTTGTTTTTGAGTTATGTGGAGAAAATAATGAAAGTGTTTGAAAGAAAAAGTCTCTTGGCTCTCGTGTTTTTAGTCTATCTCAGTCTTTGTGTTGCTGTGTTGTAGTTTTTGTGTGTTGGGAAGCATCCTTGATGCAGAGAGGGAGTGGTACAGGACTGGTTAAGAGAGAGGGATATGGTTACTATAGCAACCTTAACTGAATTTTCCTCCGTCAGCGGAGGGGCGGGGCCTGTGTGCGGGGGCGGGGCTTACCTCTAGAGACCAATGTTCTCAATGAGAGGATGGAAGGAGGGAAGAACCAAGAAAATAACTACTGAGAGGGGTGGCTGGGGGGAAAACAACAGGTAGGCCTAACACAAGTAGGCCTATGTCAAGTATATTTGTGTTTCATTCACATTTTAAATATTTTCTGTGCTCATTCATTTGTGGGGAGGTATGGCCAGGGTGTCATGATGGATGCAACACAACATCCATAAGAAACTCTGTCGCAGCATCAGGTTTCAACATGGACATCTGCCGCCATCTTCTGGTCCTATAATGAACTACACAATAAGAGCAACAGAGGGTCAGGCTTGACACAAAGGATGAACTTCGAATATGGTATTCAACTAGATATGCAGATCATTATTGCCTGTGTCAATATAAATGATTCTGCCTGGGGATTTTTAGTGTATGTTTTTATTTTTTTATTATTTTACTGTAAGGTCATTTTAATACTTTTTAACTTTAACTCATTTTGAAATGCTGAACCTTTACTTGAAAGTATTTCTACCCTGTGGTATTATTAATTTACTTAAGTCAAAGTTAAAACTGCTTCGTCCATCAGTGGGTGTTTTCTAAAATAAATAATAATATAAGGTGGAGCTCCTCTGTCTTATCTGACTTGGCTAAATTCCCTCTAAAAGTTCAAAGTAATAGATGATATTGGTGAGAATAATATACCATATATTATATTGTATCAGTCAGTTTAACATGTAATGTATCTGGCAATTTAAACCAAAGTAATAAAGCTGAGATATGTATGAGCGCATGAGAAAAAGATGTGAAATATAGGGCAGCGGATATCCCTCTAAGCCAATCACAAGAGAGACCTCGCATGCAGACAGTACTCGCAGCCAATCAGAGCAAACATTTCTGCATGATAGGAGGGTCTTGCTGCCAGAGTTGGGTTAATGTTATACACAAGCTGTTTTTCCTAGATGTCAAGACTCATGGCAAAATGCAGGGAGCGTAGAACAACTTGTTGCACTAAACTCATTCATGGACTTAAAGTTTAATTTGTGAGTTTTGTGTTTTCTCTGCAGCGGCGTTTTCATGAGGTAATGTAGGACGGTAGGCTATAATGTTAATTCCAGTGGCAGCATTAGCTTCAAGCCACGCTAGTTTTGTTTTTAAACTTAACCTAGCATAGTCTTGCTAGCGGTTTTGTCAGCCGACTGCTCCTCGCACAAATTGTGGGGAAAACCATGAGGACGGAGGAGCAACTTTACATGGAGGGAGAGCGGGGCGGCTCATGCGTCTCCTTCAATGGAGCGGTGTGTTTTGAAGTGTCTCTGTAGTCCGCTGTCAGGGGGGCAGCGGTCCGACCGGCGGGGAGGGACACGGCGGAGCGACTGCTCCCGGCTGCCGTGCTGAAAACTGAACACAAACCAGACCACTTTGTCTTGATAAGAGGGGATTTACAGAGATTATGGTTTGGAAAGGCCTGCTGCTCGCTCGCCACAAACAAGGGAAATAACGTGCATTTCATTGCTGTGGTTGCAGTGATTGGAAACAAACATACAGTGAACAGTGAGCGACGGAAGTCAATAACTTGAAGTTTGACTTATTAGAGCTAATAGAGACTGTATGGCCACAGAGTAGCGCTGCCCACGCGCGCCAGCGCAACTTCAAACGCACACTGTTCACACGCACGCGCCTCTTTGTTGTGAAGTTTTCTCTCCGTTGAAGTTTGACTTTTTAATTCCAGTTATTATCTGTTTGAGTGGATGTATGAGTATGGTGGGAGAGTCGGAGTTGTTGTCCAGAGGGAGGGGGTTGTACCGCTGGTTCAGCTCCTCACATCACCCGAGAGAGCCGAGTTCCTGTGCGGCCTCCTGGACCTCTGCGTCCCCATCGAGCTCCGCTTCCTCGGCTGCTGTCTGGAGGACTTGGCTCGCAAGGACTACCACTCCCTCCGGGATGCAGAGATCAAAGCCAACAACCCCGCCGACCTCTCGGGCCTTACGAACATCACGGACGAGGTGGTGCGGAGCAAGCTGCTGGTGTCCCTCGCCCTGCTCAGCTCTGGCAACAGGGAGGCTGCGGGGGTCCTGTACCGGACCCTGACTCACATAGACTCGGTGATCAATAACTACGGTTTGGCCCTGAACGACGGGAGGACTGAGGAGCAGTTTCTGTTACTGTTCACCATGGCCTCTCACCACCCTGCCTTCAGCTTCCACCAGAAGCAGGTGCTGAGGCAGCAGCTCGGCCACATCCAGGACACCCTTGCAGGTGAGAGGGAGGCTTAAAGGGGGGTCACTGGTTTACCTCATCACCAGGAGACCAGCCCCAGACTGCTTAAGATCTTTTTGAAAAATAATTGAACTCTATCCAGTCATTTTCAAGAAAAATAAGTGGATTTGTGTTTTAAAATAATATTACTTAATTACATTTAGGAAACGTATACTTTACTTGAGTACTTTTAAGTCACACTTTAAATCAAGTATTCTCTACAAAATATGTTTTAGGAACTCTCAAAAGACTACATTAGATTGGTTGTTGGACAATTTATTTATTGATTAAATATTAGAATTCACCTCAACAAACTACAACAGGGGCTTCACACACATTAATGCTTCTATAACAAAGTAATAATACAATAAGATAAATCGAAGGCCAATCCAATGCTTGAGTAGTACCTAATTCCATATTTTAATAGGGTCAAGTACATTTGTTTATATTATATTTTTTTTTATCCAGAGGTTAAAAAACCTTTACTGAAGTAAAATATGTGAGTTCTTGCTTCCACCCACTGCTCATTCAGTTAACATTTCATTTAAAGGACATAATCAGATTAAACTAGTAGTTAGTAAAGTAAAACGTAATTTTATGTATATGTCATGTCTACAAAACACACCACCAAATGCTAAAATTGAATTACTTTCTTACATAATATTTAGAATGAAAGGACAAGTAACAGGATTGAATACATACATAGGCCTCTACTGTACCTTTGTAGTTTGTGTTCTAGGTGAGAAGGCCCACTTTTCAACATTTAGATAATCCAACATGCAGCATTTTCTCTATACTCCTAATCAAGACTGCCTAAAGAAAAATCGGTTAATGATGGATATTCAATCTTTATGTTCAGACCAAGGTCCATATCACATACAAAATGACAAGATACACATCAATACAATAAGATTAAAAAGCTAAACACAAAACAAATACAAACAAACAAAGATATAAGTACATGGGCACATACTATATGTGCATAGCAGGTGATACGTCCTAACGTGGAGAGTGATGGGAATTCAAGTGAAAAACAGTGTAGCAGCTACAAACATGTTTATGTATAGTCCTGTGGTTGTGAATGGCATGAAGAAAAAGCAACAACTAATGATATTTCACCTGAGTGGCACGCAGACCATGTGGTTACCCACTGTCTGATCCAAATGTGACATGTAAGAGCTCATAAAGCAGGGCAGATGCCAATGTGGTGAGCCTGCTGGAGGGTGCTACTCTACTATACATCCTCAGCTATCTGACAAGGTGCATGCTTCAGGATATATGTCTCCTATAAATTCAGAGCACCGGACGACGTTCACCAGTGTTATCAACATGTCCGCCCATCCATCAGACCCCTGGCCACAAGCTATGTGTTCACCCTGTCAAAGAAAAAGGAAAAGTAATTTAACCTAATTTCAGGCTTTTTCTGAGACCTGGAAGAGCCAATATGTAACGGATGATTACTGACATAGGACCTATAGACTTAAATTACAGGTCAGACTAAGTCAACGATCAGACTGCCTGCACACAGACACGCCTCAGTCATGTGTGAGTCAGAGGTTCACACAGGCAATGACACAGCTGTAGGTGAAAGCTGACCAGCAGGAGTGTATGAATGTAAACACAGCTGAGGTCCAAAGCTAAATGAAAAATCTGCATTGTTTTACATGCATCTTTCACAAAGTTTAATTTGCAAGGCTTTTAGAGCTGCAATGATATCAACACTTTTGTTGGGTTTATCTTAAGAAATATAAGCTCAGAAATAACCAAAATAACCTGGTTATATTTGTTAAAGTTACGGTCCCTGGGTCCTCTTTAACAGCCCTACTTATTTGCTATTTATGTACACTGTTTTGGTGTCTCAAATATAACTAGATGGCACTCTGGTGGTAGCTGGCCTTAAAGCACCAACAACTACATTTGATCTTTTGACAATCCCAGTGCTGACTAGTTCCATTCTATTAAAAAGAAGGATGATAACTCCAACACTCTGCAACTCACAGCAAAACGCGTAATATTAATTTTGTGCTGAACTATCCCTTCAAATTCTTAAAAATCTTTACAATTCCATGCTGCTCTGCTCTTACCTGTCACTACACCAAGTTGTGTTACAAGACAGAAAAGGCTTTGTTGTCTCTCGTGATGAAACAAGTAGAGTTATGCAGAAAAACAATAACATTTTACTCTAGCTGTTGGTCAGATTTGGTCTCTTACTGATTACATGTGTTGTTGCAGGTGAGCGGAGGAGGAGGAGGAGGAGGAGGAGAGGCTCAGGAAGCTGCTGGGGATCGAGCTGCCGCGTGTCACCCTCAGCCTCATCACCCCTCCTCCATCTGACGGCCCCCTGCCCCCCGCTGCTTCCCCCCTGCCCGATGCCAGCGCTGCCTCCCTGCCTCTGTCGGCCTGCCCCCCCTGCTACACACACTGCAGCTGCTGCCACAAGGTAGGAGGGAACACACAGGGTTTAGTGGGCTATGTTCATATTTATCAATAAAGCCAGTTTTGATTCCAAAAAAGAAAAAAAATGTAAATGTTATATAACTTGCCATGCACAATGACAGATTTCTGACTTTCATAACTTCATAACGAACCATAAACGTCAAAATAGCTTGTGGTCCTAGCCATGTGCGTCACTTTTAGTGTCCCCCAGAAACAGTTTCCGTTGTGTTATGAGCTTCTTGTTTTCTTAATCAGTACTTTTTGTAAAATCTGTGCATGTGTCATCAAATAAATATTTCCAGGAGTTGTCGAGTTGGGTAACGTTTCTAAACGCTGCACATGTGTTGTCAAGTTGACGAGGCTCTGTATTTATCAGAGGTCGGTGTAAGTCCTACATGTGCAAGTCATGAGCAAGTCTCAAGTCTTGACCTACAAGTATCAAGCAAGTCCCAAGTCACTGTGGTGAGAGTCAAGCAAGTCAAGTCAAGTCATTGCTCAGGTCAAGCAAGTCAAGTCAAGTCATACAAAATTCTGATGAATAAGCCCAGTTTCCGCATTTAAATCAGTTAAAAGACAGTGGTTATGAAAATGGATTTAACTCACACTATGATCTTCATTACATACACAGTTAATCATTTGAAATCTAATTTAGACCGATGACAATCATATTAGATTAATATTAACCCTAGAACTGCAGACAATATAGCTAGGACTCAATCAAAAAGTCTGTTCAAAAAGGCAGAATTCCAGGTAAGAAAATCGTATATGGCATTTGCCATTACACATATTTAATTTAAATGTCTGTTAACACTAGAACCGCCAACAGCGTCAGCACCTACATAGATATCATTTTAAAATCATTTAATTTGTTCCTCTTCATCATTTCCTTATAAGTAGGACGATTTCAAACTCAGTTAATTGGGTTCATTTTGAAATTGCTTCAGTTTATCATCATAACAGATCAAAAAGTTCAGATTCATTTTACAATAAATCAAAGAATGACGCACTTCTACAAACAAAAACAACATAATTAAAACATTTAAACAAACTACTAAAAGTAGATGAACTACATTATTCAAAAGTGTACAGTAACTTCTGATAATAACATGGGAAATAAACGAGGCTTCTCTTTTCCTCTCTCTCTCTCCCTCTCCTGACAGCCCATCAGTATCAGGGTTAGTAAAAATGAATCCCTTGGCGGTTCTAGTGTTCATTTACCGTTTTGTCTTCTCAATGCTTAATCGATTTGAAACCAAGTCTAACGTAGCTTAAACTTAACGTTAGCTTTCTAGCTAAGACAACACATGCACGTACCTTTCTCCAGAACCGGCCCGACCCAGTAAGCGGCATAAGCGGCCACTTAGGGCCCCGCAGCCACTAACGGCCCGTCCACACAGCGGCTTTGGAAAAAGCTTGCCGGCGGGCTTGTCTGAAGCTCGACCAACAACCAATCACATGAATCTCCCGCCCCTGACACACAAGCAGTGCTTTGATTGGCTAGAGCTTGTACTGGCATATGATTTGATTGGCTGACTTCCACCGAAAGCTTCAGAAGCTTCAAAAGTTGAACATTGCTCAACTTTTGCAGCCTGAAACGCCAGGAAAGCTCCGCTCTGCTTCCACAATGCAGTTCGGCGAAAAGTGATGTCACCCCATTCAAAGTGAATGGGCAGAAGCGTTGGAAGAAGCTTCCAACGCCGCTGTGTGGATTAGCAAAAGTGTTTAATTAATTTTGTTAATATGCCTAGATTGCCTACTCTCAAAGTCATGTATTATATTATTGAGTCAATCATATAATACATTAACCATGCTTTACCTGAACCTCATCATGAGAGGACGGCAGGATTGTAATTTCCCGTATTCAGTGAATGCAACAGAGGCAAGGCAACAGACCAACCAGAAGTTGAATGGAAATAAATGAATGGAAATAACCCTATCCTGTGAGCTGTGACAATGTTTAAAATAAACTGTCAGTCGGACTCAGAGTTTTTGAAGATGACATAAGAACATTGTTCTTAAAAAAGTCGACAATTCTCAAGTGGTGGCTCACACAACAACCCCAGAGCCACCACTTGAGCCAGGTGAACAAGGTATGTAAATGTCAGTAAACTTCCAAGTTATGCAAACATGTAAGCAAAGCATAAATTACAGCTACGTTGACGTTACTTTGAATCGCGGGGTAAGCTAAACCGTTAGCAAGTAGCTATAGCTAGCCAGATATATTAAATCAACACTTTGTCATAAAATCTGCATGTTATGTTATTTAGCTTTACCCGGTGATTTCAAAGAAAGCTTTTTGGAAATGTTGACTTACTGTTCGACACGAAGCTAGAAGCGACCTTACAGTACACAGTTGATACTGAGTCCTGTCAGTTAAAGTGTTTCATAGTTAGCTTAGCATCAACCAAATGAATGTTATGTACAGTATTTCTGAGAAAAGTCAGCTGAAATGGTGGCGTAGTTGCCACTGCTTTACGTATCGACAGCATGTTTGAACTGACGTTGCCATGACAACACATGTAAATGTGCAACCTCTTTTTTGAGAGATTTTGCATGAAATTATAATTCTTCTGAATGATATTCCTTGACAGCTAGTTTTTATGTGAACATTATGAGATGGACAGCCAGAGAGAATAAATGAAAAACAGTTATGAAATACTATATGACAAAACAAGAATACAGTTTAAAAGGGGAGTGATTTGTAAAATATCCATAAAGAAAAATATGTTTACAGTTCTGTTTCATATGGGTGTTGAGAGATGTATCCATAGATCTCTTAATTTTGCTCTCAAAGTGCACCAGATTGATGCTTTTAACTTCAATATTTAAAACAAATCTTTCCAGGGGAGCATGCCCCCGGACCCCCTTAGAGGAGATGAGGACCCCCCTAGAGGATGTTAGGTCCATGGTGTTTACATGCTTATTTATATAATATGTGTGCTTATACTAACATCATAAGACAAAAGTTGGTTCCGTGTTGTGTGTAGTGAGAACGCGCTAGAGTAAGGGGGGCCCCAAGCCAAAGCTCGCTTAAGGCCCCCAAAAGTCTAGGGCCGGCCCTGCTTTTCTCTGTGGGTTTTTTTGTAGTGACGAATGAAGTTGGATGTTGTGGTGGTCCTGTCACTGATCTTTATGCTGCAGACCCTGCATACCGCTGTTTTCTTCTTATTAGCGTCATCAACAAAATAATCCTTGAATCCAAACTTGACTATTTTTGAAGTAACGCTAGCCGCTGCCATGTTAACTGACATAGCGCTATAATCACCCAATCATAATTCGAAAAAAACTAAACGTAATATCTCAATACAAAAACAAACGCAAATATTTAATTTTAGAAAGTCAAGTCATCTGTCTCAAGCTTAAGTCAAGTCTCAAGTCATGAATACCAAGTCCAAGTCAAGTCTTTTATCAATGTTAGTCAAGCAAGTCTCAAGTCCAAAATATGCGACTCGAGTCTGACTCGAGTCAAGTCATGTGACTCGAGTCCCCACCTCTGGTATTTATTGAAATGATCACCTCACACTCCAATTTATTTTTCTCTTCAGCAAGTCCTTCTGCATGTTGTCCTGCTGCACATACATCAGCTATTCAGGCCAGGAAAACAAAACGATGCTAATGCTAGCTTTCACTCCAAATACGTTGTGATTAGTTAAGCTAACAGGTTATCATCAGGGCTACCACTAACGATTATTTTTATCATCCATTATTTTGCTTATAATTTTTCTACATCAATCAATCAATCAATCAATCAATGTTTATTTATATAGCCCAATATCACAAATGTTACATTTGTTTCAGTGGACTTCACAGTTTGTACAAAATATCAGTATGACAATACGACACCTTCTGTCCTTTGACCCTCACATCGTACAAGGAAATACTTCCGGAGAAAACCCACAGTTTTAAAGAGAAAAATGGGAGAAACCTCAGGGAGAGCAACAGAGGAGATCCCTCTCCCAGGACGGACAGACGTGCAATAGATGCCGTGTGTAAATTGAAAAGATAATACATTTGCAACATAGGTAGTCCAAATGTTTGGAAATGCATGTGTGTATAATAGGAAGATGAATCCACGAGGATATCCATCCAGGACCTATGATCCAGGACCACAGCCACGACTCAAGATCCAGGGCTCGCGATGCAGGATCATCCATGACTCCGGATCCCAGCGTATATAGACACCAAAAAGAAAGAAATGTGGGGAAGCTGGGTTAATCGGAACATGAGAGTACACAGGTATAGACAGAGAGAAGGAAGAAGTAAGATGTCCCCCGACAAACTAAGCCTATATCAGCAAAACTAGGGGCTGAATCTAATCAGCCCTAACTATAAGCTTTATCAAAAAGGAAGGTCTTAAGCGCACTCTTAAAAACGGATAGCTGATTCCACAAATATGGAGCTTGATAAGAAAAGGCTCTGGCTCCCATTGTACTTTTAGAGACTCTAGGAACAACCAACAACCCTGCATTCTTGAGTTCTTTAAGGTAAGATGGCGCCTGCCCATTAAGGGCTTTGTAGGCGAGAAGAAGAATTTTCAATTCTATCCTGTGTTCTATAGGGAGCCAGTGTAAGGCAGCCAGAACAGGAGTAATGTGGTCCCTTTTACTAACTCTGGTTAGTACACGAGCTGCAGCATTTTGAATCGGCTGAAGCAACTTGGTATCCTGATCAAATATAACACCAAGATTCCTTACAGTCTCACTGGAGGCCAAATTAATGCCATCCATAGTTAGTATATCTTTAGATAATTTGTTTCGTAGATTCTTCGGGCCAAGTACAATAACTTCAGTTTTGGTCGTGTTTAACATCAAAAAGTTTAAGGTCATCCACGTTTTTAAGTCCTTGAGGCAGTCTTGAATTTTATTTAGATGATTAATTTCATCAGGCTTGATTGATAAATATAGTTGAGTATCATCCGCATAACAATGAGAATTTACAGAATGATTCCTTATAATATTGCCTAACGGAAGCATATATAATGTGAACAAAATAGGTCCGAGCACTGAGCCCTGTGGCACTCCATGGCTAACTTTGGTTTGCGTGGAAGATTCATCATGACACGTACAAACTGAGAGCGTTCAGATAGATAGGACCTAAACCAGCCTAAAGCAGTTCCCTGTATGCCAACTAAGTGCTCTAGTCTTTGCAATAAGATATCATGATCGATAGTATCAAATGCAGCACTGAGATCGAGCAAAACAAGAATAGAGACAAGTCCCTTGTCAGAGGCTATTAGAATGTCATTTGTGACTTTAACCAGAGCTGCCTCTGTGCTATGATGTGTTCTAAAGCCAGACTGAAAATCTTCAAATAAATCATTGTTTTTTAAGTAATCACACAACTGTTTTGCGACCGCTTTCTCAAGATTTTTTGAGAGGAACGGAAGATTAGAAATAGGTCTATAATTGGCTAAAACCTCTGGATCGAGGTTGTGCTTTTTAAGAAGCGGTTTTATCACTGCTACTTTGAATGATTGTGGAACATAGCCTGATAATAAAGACATATTCATAATATTTAATATTAAGGTAGTGTCTTTATGTCTTTGAAGGTTGCTTCTGTCGAAAACCCTAAAACATGTTGTATAATATGTTATGAAAAAGAGAAAGCAGGAACATCTCCATATTTTAGAGACTGAAAACAGCCTTTTCTGCACTTTTTTTGTAAAAGTGACATTAATCGGTCATTAATTTTCTTAATTGTTGACTATTATTTTTCTATTGAAGGATTAGTTGAGTTAGAGTTGCAAGTTATCATACATGGCTGGCTAATTCGTAAATATTTAAAAAGTTATTATTTTTTAGGAGACCCCCCCCTTGATGAGAAACTGTAAGAAATGATCGGGGAATCCCTCCGGAGTGGAGTCACTGGATCTGAATTATTTGTTTGTATTTGGTGGTTTGTGTTCCAGCTTTCGTTCAGCAACTATATATCCATAATCCACCAGTTAAAGGAAATACAACTAATGTGTTGTGTTATATTAGCTGTAGGCCTACAATTTACCACATATGGTGTTCTTAGTTTCCATACCTCCTGTGTTTTACGAGCGACTTATCAAGTCTTGGCAAACAGCATAAAACACGATTAAACGTGATAGTATATAAAACCATGCTCGTATCTACAACCTATAGAAATAATTCTGTCCTCCTGCTTACCGCATCATTTATGAGAAAACATTTCATAACATTAACACAACATATTCGAGGTGGTTTTAAATAACATCCGTATTTATTTATTTCTCCAAGTTATGTTTTTGTGTGCACTGAGGAGTCGCAAACAGGCGTTTGTTTAATCATTTTAAGATTGGCTTTAATCAATGTTTGAAAATGAATTCTTCATATATGATAAATGAGAGGTAACATTTTATTTATGGTTTATTTCCACATATTTCTCTCCATTCTTCCTTCTGCCAACGGTGTCGCAGTTTCTCGTCTCTCCCGTTTTTGTGCTTAGTGCGTACGCATGCGTTTGCGTGGAGGACCACACATTTTCCCGTCAAGTTAGTATTTTATAAATCGTTGCGTGTAGAAACTGGCGTACGCCATTTTTTGAGCATATATCCCTTATAAATGAGGCCCCAGATCTGTAGGATTTTCTGAACCAGTAAAAGATTCACCTTCAACAAAGAGACCGTAACTAGAGTTCACCTGACAGCCGTGGGATGAATGATGTGCATGCAGTTGTGCAAAATCCAATAAAAGTGATGTTAAAAGTGTGAAATTATTTAAACACAGCAAAGAGAAAATTAAATCCCCAAGTATTGATAAAACCGAGGAGAATCCTCTTCCTTTAGGCTAAAAACGGTGGTTTGGTCCTTTTTTTAAATGTATAACGCAAGGCACCTTACTGCATACTTTTGTCAGTTTGTATTTCCCTTTAGTTTATTTTTAACAAATCTCTTTAAGCTGCATATTAGTTTGCAATAAACAATTATTTCCATTATCGATTTAATCGCAGAATGAAACGTTTTTAAAAAAAATCTTTTGGTCTATAAAATGTCATAAAAATGTCCATTCTGGTTTCCTTGGTGATGTCACGTTTGACTTTTTTTCTGTTAGTCAAATAACCAGAGGTATTCATTTTAATGTTCTATAAAAATAACAGGAATAATGAACAGTGGAATATTTATATTTGAGAGGCTTACAACAACATTGTTTCACATTACTGCATGATAAATAATGTCAACATTTAATTGATTAAAATAAATTATATATTTATTTTTAAATATATATTTTGGGTTGAAAGAGGGAGACAGAGGGGATGTCTCACAGCCAATGGTCCCAGGCCAGATTCTAACCCAGTCCTCTGCACGGATACCAAGCCCCAGTACAAGGCCCTTACTTGTAAACAAATATTTGTTCATTATTTTTGATTTTATTATTATTTTTCTGTTTAAAAAACTGCTGCAGCTCTACTGTATAGCATTTCAATTGACATGTAAAGGACCATCTGTGGTAGTAAGAAATGTCTTGGATAAAAATGAATACATGATTGTGTAGATGTGTATGTATAAGAAAGTTAAATATACTATATTTATCGATCAAATCAGTCAAATTTGATTAATATAGCCCAATATCAGAAATGACAAATGTATCTCAGGGATCTTCACGCACTGTACATCATACGACACTCCCTATTCGTAGACCCTTGCAATGGACAGAAAAGAACTCCCCAAAAGCAGCCTCTTGTGTGAGCGTTGAGTGTGTCCTGATTATTGACACTCTCCTCTCTCTCTCTCTCTCTCTCTCCCACGCAGGCTTACAGCT
The DNA here is from genome assembly GCF_902827115.2 of Pseudochaenichthys georgianus. Taxonomy (NCBI): domain Eukaryota; kingdom Metazoa; phylum Chordata; class Actinopteri; order Perciformes; family Channichthyidae; genus Pseudochaenichthys; species Pseudochaenichthys georgianus. The sequence goes on from NC_047508.1 coordinate 9,761,742, forward strand.
CCATCCTGGTTGTCATGGTGATTCTGCTCAACATTGGAGTGGCTATTTTGTTTATCCACTTTTTTATTTAAAGACAGCACTGCTTTCGGAGTCAGCCTATCTATGCTACGAACAACTATAAGTTCCTATGAGTATTACGACCAATCTGCTGCCCCTTGGTGTTCCCAGTGAGAGGACTGCAAGCCGAGGGAAGACGAGGGCCGAGGAAGGCTCCAACGATATTTGGACTAAGTTAGTTAACAAGGGGCTAACCTTGGCTAATTTGGTCCAATCGTCTTAAAAAGATGCTCAAGTGCAAAGCCCAAAGAAGCGAAGAAACGAGGGGTAAACCGGGCCAGGAAACGGGACTACAGGGAGATACAAGTAGTCCAGAAACTGGACTTAAGTGGGCTTCAATGGCTCATATTCAGACTCAAACGGGCTGAAGAGTTCCGAACCGAGGCCATGAGAGCTGCAGCTGGCATTACAGCGAGATGTCTGCTTCCACTGTCTGCAGACAGGACTGACCAGACAGACTTTTTCATCTTCAAATCATAGTTTTCAACAGATTTGTAACTTTATTTATTAACAGTTTTCTCTCATGTACAATATGTTGATGGGTATATTCTTTATTTTGTAACCCTCCCACCCCCTCTTTATATAACTCCTGCCTTTTGGTTCCTCTGCCTGCCTGGGAGTTGTTACAGATGGTTCAATACAGGTGTGTGTGGGTGTATGTAAGACTCTTGAGTGTTTGCTGCCTGGATACATGGTCAATGACTTTCCATTTCCATACACACACATCCGTTGCTTCTACACTTTCCCTGTCATTCATCCGTTCTAATGTCCGTCTTCTGTCCTTTTCTACAGTACGGAAGCCCAAAGGGGCAAATGATAAAAAATGAAATTCTGCGGATCCCTTTAGGAAGTCATCTTAATGGTTTGTTCTGTTAAACAATAGGATAAAAACGTTTTTGCAGGATATTTTTTCTAAACAACTATTTCTTTTTTCAAGAGCGTTTTTCTAGGGTTTGTTGTTGTTATACTCATTGTGGTCACATTTTGTGTGAAAGTGAGTGTTTTTGCAACTCTATCAAGCAGGCATGTCCTTTTCCAACAATGTGTGTGGATGTACATGTGTGTGTTTGTGGTCTCCAAGTAGCTCAGTGGCCTTTCACGCTGTTCATGAACTTTACAAGAGCATCTCATGAAGACACGGCAGCAGCTCGTCCACATCTAGCCTACTAGCATCAGCTGACAGCTGTGCCCCCCCCGTCTCTCCCCCCCACACTCTCCCACCTCCACACACCAGTCAGAGGATGGAGCTTCCTCTGAGTTGGTGTGAGTTCAAGACAGAGCGTGGACAGTCTCCCACTGCTTCTCTCAAAGCATAACCTGAATAAAACACCTTTATACTATACTTGCAAGATGTCTGAAAAAAACAGTCGCCACCTGCCTTGCTTTTGTAGCGCAATTTGATTAAAGTAAGACAATGCATGCATATGTACTGTAATATCCTAGTTATGTGTTGGATCTGAAAGCAACACAAGCTTCAGAAGCACATGCAACATGTCTGGAAAGAAGCTAGGATTAAAAAGTACAGTCAATTACTTTTATATATCTTTTTCTGGGTTAAATTAAACCTATATGTGGGGATACGTGATGCTGCCAGCTCCCTAAGGGAATTAGCAGGTATTTTGTAGAATCAAATAGTGGCCAGGATCAAACATCGAGATTTATCGCCACTTTTACTCAGCCTTTCTTCCAAAGATCCAAGACTTAATAGACAAGCATACACATCAGTCACAATAGAGTGGTGCAGTTTTGAAGTATTCTTGTATGACGACCTGGAAGTTAGCATCGCAACTGCTCCCTCCGCAGAAAGCAATGGGATCTTTCCATTGGATTAAAAAATATCTGAAAAAATAAGCTCAGTGTCAAACACATGGCAAGAGAACCTACACATATTAACACCAATTTCTTTTTAAACGTAAATGCAATCGACAGAAGTAAAAAGCTAACATTAGGATATAAATGAAATAGCTACATCATGCATCACAAGCGCTAAGCTAAAGGCGGCTAATGTTTGGAGTAATGAAGTGTAATAGTCTTATTAAACCCCTTGTTAGCAACCACTATTTATGAGACAGAAGTTTGGGACATTCACCAGTGGGGTATTTACTGACGTATTTTATGTCGTAGGACAAAAGGTGAATTTCTCTTAAGCTTGTTTTAACCACAGACCTTATTTCAGGCATCTAATATGTTCAAAAAAACGTTGACTAGAGGCGAGGGAAGCTGAAGTGGTAAAATGCTAACTAATTTCCAGCTTTTCGGAATGATTTTTTCACCACTATTTGTGTCTTTTTGTAAAGGTTTTTCTGTATGTGAATGTGTGTGTCTTAAAGTAGCAGACCTTACCAGCCTGTTTGTTTGCATGTGTGCAGATGAATGCTCATCGAACTGTGTGAACATGTGTGATCATCCTCTTCTTTACACGTGATGGGATGGCTGAACCCGTTGCCATTGGTAACAACTTCCAGGGAGCAGGGAGGTTGTTTTTCTGTCGGACAGCGTTTCTTAAACTGGAACTCAAACTCAGCTTAAGGCTAATTTCTGGTTTCCCCCCACATTATTACAAGAGTACAGTCTAATGTGCCTGCACCCCCCGGGAAGCAGAACAATGTATTTTCATTTACTTTTGGGTCCAGACTGAAACAGGTTCAAGAAGCTCTGCTGTATGCCATCAGCCAGGTGACAATGCCCTGCGTCACCCTGTTAGTCCGCAGCATGCTACAGCATGCCAAGCTCTCTATAGTTTGACTCTTCTTTCTTTCTTTCTTTCTTTCTTTCTGTTCCTGAGAATTACTCTGTTTTGTTTTTGAGTTATGTGGAGAAAATAATGAAAGTGTTTGAAAGAAAAAGTCTCTTGGCTCTCGTGTTTTTAGTCTATCTCAGTCTTTGTGTTGCTGTGTTGTAGTTTTTGTGTGTTGGGAAGCATCCTTGATGCAGAGAGGGAGTGGTACAGGACTGGTTAAGAGAGAGGGATATGGTTACTATAGCAACCTTAACTGAATTTTCCTCCGTCAGCGGAGGGGCGGGGCCTGTGTGCGGGGGCGGGGCTTACCTCTAGAGACCAATGTTCTCAATGAGAGGATGGAAGGAGGAAGAACCAAGAAAAGAACTACTGAGAGGGGTGGCTGGGGGAAAACAACAGGTAGGCCTAACACAAGTAGGCCTATGTCAAGTATATTTGTGTTTCATTCACATTTTAAATATGTTCTGTGCTCATCATTTGTGGGGAGGTATGGCCAGGTGTCATGATGGATGCAACACAACATCCATAAGAAACTCTGTCGCAGCATCAGGTTTCAACATGGACATCTGCCGCCATCTTCTGGTCCTATAATGAACTACACAATAAGAGCAACAGAGGGTCAGGCTTGACACAAAGGATGAACTTCGAATATGGTATTCAACTAGATATGCAGATCATTATTGCCTGTGTCAATATAAATGATTCTGCCTGGGGATTTTAGTGTATGTTTTTATTTTTTTATTATTTTACTGTAAGGTCATTTTAATACTTTTTAACTTTAACTCATTTTGAAATGCTGAACCTTTACTTGAAAAGTATTTCTACCCTGTGGTATTATTAATTTACTTAAGTCAAAGTTAAAACTGCTTCGTCCATCAGTGGGTGTTTTCTAAAATAAATAATAATATAAGGTGAGCTCCTCTGTCTTATCTGACTTGGCTAAATTCCCTCTAAAAGTTCAAAGTAATAGATGATATTGGTGAGAATAATATACCATATTGTATCAGTCAGTTTAACATGTAATGTATCTGGCAATTTAAAACCAAAGTAATAAAGCTGAGATATGTATGAGCGCATGAGAAAAAGATGTGAAATATAGGGCAGCGGATATCCCTCTAAGCCAATCACAAGAGAGACCTCGCATGCAGACAGTACTCGCAGCCAATCAGAGCAAACATTTCTGCATGATAGGAGGGTCTTGCTGCCAGAGTTGGGTTAATGTTATACACAGCTGTTTTTCCTAGATGTCAAGACTCATGGCAAAATGCAGGGAGCGTAGAACAACTTGTTGCACTAAACTCATTCATGGACTTAAAGTTTAATTTGTGAGTTTTGTGTTTTCTCTGCAGCGGCGTTTCATGAGGTAATGTAGGACGGTAGGCTATAATGTTAATTCCAGTGGCAGCATTAGCTTCAAGCCACGCTAGTTTTGTTTTTAAACTTTAACCTAGCATAGTCTTGCTAGCGGTTTGTCAGCCGACTGCTCCTCGCACAAATTGTGGGAAAACCATGAGGACGGAGGAGCAACTTTACATGGAGGGAGAGCGGGGCGGCTCATGCGTCTCCTTCAATGGAGCGGTGTGTTTTGAAGTGTCTCTGTAGTCCGCTGTCAGGGGGGCAGCGGTCCGACCGGCGGGGAGGGACACGGCGGAGCGACTGCTCCCGGCTGCCGTGCTGAAAACTGAACACAAACCAGACTACTTTGTCTTGATAAGAGGGGATTTACAGAGATTATGGTTTGGAAAGGCCTGCTGCTCGCTCGCCACAAACAAAGGGAATAACGTGCATGTCATTGCTGTGGTTGCAGTGATTGGAAACAAACATACAGTGAACAGTGAGCGACGGAGTCAATAACTTGAAGTTTGACTTATTAGAGCTAATAGAGACTGTATGGCCACAGAGTAGCGCTGCCCACGCGCGCCAGCGCAACTTCAAACGCACACTGTTCACACGCACGCGCCCTCTTTGTTGTGAAGTTTTCTCTCCGTTGAAAGTTTGACTTTTTAATTCCAGTTATTATCTGTTTGAGTGGATGTATGAGTATGGTGGAGAGTCGGAGTTGTGTCCAGAGGGAGGGGGTGTACCGCTGGTTCAGCTCCCTCACATCAGCCGAGAGAGCCGAGTTCCTGTGCGGCCTCCTGGACCTCTGCGTCCCCATCGAGCTCCGCTTCCTCGGCTGCTGTCTGGAGGACTTGGCTCGCAAGGACTACCACTCCCTCCGGGATGCAGAGATCAAAGCCAACAACCCCGCCGACCTCTCGGGCCTTACGAACATCACGGACGAGGTGGTGCGGAGCAAGCTGCTGGTGTCCCTCGCCCTGCTCAGCTCTGGCAACAGGGAGGCTGCGGGGGTCCTGTACCGGACCCTGACTCACATAGACTCGGTGATCAATAACTACGGTTTGGCCCTGAACGACGGGAGGACTGAGGAGCAGTTTCTGTTACTGTTCACCATGGCCTCTCACCACCCTGCCTTCAGCTTCCACCAGAAGCAGGTGCTGAGGCAGCAGCTCGGCCACATCCAGGACACCCTGCAGGTGAGAGGGAGGCTTAAAGGGGGGTCACTGGTTTACCTCATCACCAGGAGACCAGCCCAGACAGCTTAAGATCTTTTTGAAAAATAATTGAACTCTATCCAGTCATTTTCAAGAAAAATAAGTGGATTTGTGTTTTAAAATAATATTACTTAATTACATTTAGGAAACGTATACTTTACTTCAGTACTTTTAAGTCACACTTTAAATCAAGTATTCTCTGCAAAATATGTTTTAGGAACTCTCAAAAGACTACATTAGATTGGTTGTTGGACAATTTATTTATTGATTAAATATTTGAATTCACCTCAACAAACTACAACAGGGCTTCACACACATTAATGCTTCTATAACAAAGTAATAAAACAATAAGAAATGAGCCAATCAAATGCTGAGTACCTAATTCATTTTAATAGGTCAAGTACATTTGTTTATATATATTTTTTTACCAGAGTAAAAAACCTTTACTGAAGTAAAATATGTGAGTTCTTCTTCCACCACTGATCATTCATTTAACATTTCATTTAAAGGAATAATCAGATTTAAACTAGTAGTAGTAAAGTAAAACGTATTTATTATGTCATGCTACAAAACACACCACAAATGCTAAAATTGAATTACTTTCTACATAATATTTAGAATGAAAGGACAAGTAACAGGATTGAATACATACATAGGCCTACTGTACCTTTGTAGTTTGTTCTAGTGAGAAATGCCACTTTCAACATTTAGATAATCCAACATGCAGCATTTCTCTATACTCCTAATCAGATGCCTAAAAGAAAAGTCGGTTTAATGATGGATATTCAATCTTTATTTCAGACTCAAGGTCCATATCACATACAAAATGACAAGATACACATCAATAAATAAGATTAAAAAGCTAAACACAAAACAAATACAAACAAACAAAGATATAAGTACATGGGCACATACTATATGTGCATAGCAGGTGATACGTCTAACGTGGAGAGTGATGGGAATTCAAGTGAAAAACAGTGTAGCAGCTACAAACATGTTTATGTATAGTCCTGTGGTTGTGAATGGCATGAAGAAAAAGCAACAACTAATGATATTTCACCTGAGTGGCACGCAGACCATGTGGTTACCCACTGTCTGATCCAAATGTGACATGTAAGAGCTCATAAAGCAGGGCAGATGCCAATGTGGTGAGCCTGCTGGAGGGTGCTACTCTACTATACATCCTCAGCTATCTGACAAGGTGCATGCTTCAGGATATATGTCTCCTATAAATTCAGAGCACCGGACGACGTTCACCAGTGTTATCAACATGTCCGCCCATCCATCAGACCCCTGGCCACAAGCTATGTGTTCACCCTGTCAAAGAAAAAGGAAAAGTAATTTAACCTAATTTCAGGCTTTTTCTGAGACCTGGAAGAGCCAATATGTAACGGATGATTACTGACATAGGACCTATAGACTTAAATTACAGGTCAGACTAAGTCAACGACAGACTGCCTGCACACAGACACGCCTCAGTCATGTGTGAGTCAGAGGTTCACACAGGAAATGACAAGCTTGTAGGTGAAAGCTGACAGCAGGAGTGTATGATGTCAACACAGCTGAGGTCCAAAGCTAAATGAAAAATCTGCATTGTTTACATGCATCTTTCACAAAGTTTAATTTCAAGGCTTTTAGAGCTGCAATGATATCAAACTTTGTTGGGTTTATCTTAAGAAAATATAAGCTCAGAAATAACCAAAATAACCTGGTTATATTTGTTAAAGTTACGGTCCCTGGGTCCTCTTTAACAGCCCTACTTATTTGCTATTTATGTACACTGTTTTGGTGTCTCAAATATAACTAGATGGCACTCTGGTGGTAGCTGGCCTTAAAGCACCAACAACTACATTTGATCTTTTGACAATCCCAGTGCTGACTAGTTCCATTCTATTAAAAAGAAGGATGATAACTCCAACACTCTGCAACTCACAGCAAAACGCGTAATATTAATTTTGTGCTGAACTATCCCTTCAAATTCTTAAAAATCTTTACAATTCCATGCTGCTCTGCTCTTACCTGTCACTACACCAAGTTGTGTTACAAGACAGAAAAGGCTTTGTTGTCTCTCGTGATGAAACAAGTAGAGTTATGCAGAAAAACAATAACATTTTACTCTAGCTGTTGGTCAGATTTGGTCTCTTACTGATTACATGTGTTGTTGCAGGTGAGCGGAGGAGGAGGAGGAGGAGGAGGAGAGGCTCAGGAAGCTGCTGGGGATCGAGCTGCCGCGTGTCACCCTCAGCCTCATCACCCCCTCCTCCATCTGACGGCCCCCCTGCCCCCCGCTGCTTCCCCCCTGCCCGATGCCAGCGCTGCCTCCCTGCCTCTGTCGGCCTGCCCCCCCTGCTACACACACTGCAGCTGCTGCCACAAGGTAGGAGGGAACACACAGGGTTTAGTGGGCTATGTTCATATTTATCAATAAAGCCAGTTTAATGATTCCAAAAAAGAAAAAAAATGTAAATGTTATATAACTTGCCATGCACAATGACAGATTTCTGACTTTCATAACTTCATAACGAACCATAAACGTCAAAATAGCTTGTGGTCCTAGCCATGTGCGTCACTTTTAGTGTCCCCCAGAAACAGTTTCCGTTGTGTTATGAGCTTCTTGTTTTCTTAATCAGTACTTTTTGTAAAATCTGTGCATGTGTCATCAAATAAATATTTCCAGGAGTTGTCGAGTTGGGTAACGTTTCTAAACGCTGCACATGTGTTGTCAAGTTGACGAGGCTCTGTATTTATCAGAGGTCGGTGTAAGTCCTACATGTGCAAGTCATGAGCAAGTCTCAAGTCTTGACCTACAAGTATCAAGCAAGTCCCAAGTCACTGTGGTGAGAGTCAAGCAAGTCAAGTCAAGTCATTGCTCAGGTCAAGCAAGTCAAGTCAAGTCATACAAAATTCTGATGAATAAGCCCAGTTTCCGCATTTAAATCAGTTAAAAGACAGTGGTTATGAAAATGGATTTAACTCACACTATGATCTTCATTACATACACAGTTAATCATTTGAAATCTAATTTAGACCGATGACAATCATATTAGATTAATATTAACCCTAGAACTGCAGACAATATAGCTAGGACTCAATCAAAAAGTCTGTTCAAAAAGGCAGAATTCCAGGTAAGAAAATCGTATATGGCATTTGCCATTACACATATTTAATTTAAATGTCTGTTAACACTAGAACCGCCAACAGCGTCAGCACCTACATAGATATCATTTTAAAATCATTTAATTTGTTCCTCTTCATCATTTCCTTATAAGTAGGACGATTTCAAACTCAGTTAATTGGGTTCATTTTGAAATTGCTTCAGTTTATCATCATAACAGATCAAAAAGTTCAGATTCATTTTACAATAAATCAAAGAATGACGCACTTCTACAAACAAAAACAACATAATTAAAACATTTAAACAAACTACTAAAAGTAGATGAACTACATTATTCAAAAGTGTACAGTAACTTCTGATAATAACATGGGAAATAAACGAGGCTTCTCTTTTCCTCTCTCTCTCTCCCTCTCCTGACAGCCCATCAGTATCAGGGTTAGTAAAAATGAATCCCTTGGCGGTTCTAGTGTTCATTTACCGTTTTGTCTTCTCAATGCTTAATCGATTTGAAACCAAGTCTAACGTAGCTTAAACTTAACGTTAGCTTTCTAGCTAAGACAACACATGCACGTACCTTTCTCCAGAACCGGCCCGACCCAGTAAGCGGCATAAGCGGCCACTTAGGGCCCCGCAGCCACTAACGGCCCGTCCACACAGCGGCTTTGGAAAAAGCTTGCCGGCGGGCTTGTCTGAAGCTCGACCAACAACCAATCACATGAATCTCCCGCCCCTGACACACAAGCAGTGCTTTGATTGGCTAGAGCTTGTACTGGCATATGATTTGATTGGCTGACGCTTCCACCGAAAGCTTCAGAAGCTTCAAAAGTTGAACATTGCTCAACTTTTGCAGCCTGAAACGCCAGGAAAGCTCCGCTCTGCTTCCCACAATGCAGTTCGGCGAAAAGTGATGTCACCCCATTCAAAGTGAATGGGCAGAAGCGTTGGAAGAAGCTTCCAACGCCGCTGTGTGGATTAGCAAAAGTGTTTAATTAATTTTGTTAATATGCCTAGATTGCCTACTCTCAAAGTCATGTATTATATTATTGAGTCAATCATATAATACATTAACCATGCTTTACCTGAACCTCATCATGAGAGGACGGCAGGATTGTAATTTCCCGTATTCAGTGAATGCAACAGAGGCAAGGCAACAGACCAACCAGAAAGTTGAATGGAAATAAACATGAATGGAAATAAACATCCTATCCTGTGAGCTGTGACAATGTTTAAAATAAACTGTCAGTCGGACTCAGAGTTTTTGAAGATAGACATAAGAACATTTGTTCTTAAAAAAGTCGACAATTCTCAAGTGGTGGCTCACACAACAACCCCAGAGCCACCACTTGAGCCAGGTGAACAAGGTATGTAAATGTCAGTAAACTTCCAAGTTATGCAAACATGTAAGCAAAGCATACATTACAGCTACGTTGACGTTACTTTGAATCGCGGGGTAAGCTAAACCGTTAGCAAGTAGCTATAGCTAGCCAGATATATTAAATAAACACTTTGTCATACAATCTAAATGTTATGTTTTTTAGCGTTACCTGGTGATTTCAAAGAAAACTCTCTGGAAAATGTTGACTTACTGTTCGACATGAAGCTAGAAGCTACCTTACAGTACACAGTTGATACTGAGTCCTGTCAGTTAAAAATGTTCATAGTTAGCTTAGCATCAACCAAATGAATGTTATGTAACAGTATTTCTGAGAAAAAGTCAGCTGAAATGGTGGCGTAGTTGCCACTGCTTTACGTATCGACAGCATGTTTGAACTGACGTTGCCATGACAACACATGTAAATGTGCAACCTCTTTTTTTGAGAGATGTTTGCATGCAATTATAATTCTTCTGAATGATATTCCTCTTGACAGCTAGTTTCTATGTGAACATTATGAGATGGACAACCAGAGAGAATAAATGAAAAACAGTTATGAAATACTATATGACAAAACAAGAATACAGTTTAAAAGGGGAGTGATTTGTAAAATATCCATAAAGAAAAATCTGTTTACAGATCTGTTTCATATGGGTGTTGAGAGATGTATCCATAGATCTCTTAATTTTGCTCTCAAAGTGCACCAGATTGATGTTTTTAACTTCAATATTTAAAAATATATATATATATCTTTCCAGGGGAGCATGCCCCCGGACCCCCCTAGAGTTGGTGAGGACCCCCCTAGAGGAGGTTAGGTCCAAGGTGTTTACATGCTTATTTATACAATATGTGTGCTTATACTAACATCATAAGACAAAAGTTGGTTCCGTGTTGTGTGAAGTGAGAACGCGCTAGAGTGAGAGGGGCCCCAAGCCAAAGCTCGCTTAGGGCCCCCAAAAGTCTAGGGCCGGCCCTGCTTTTCTCTGTGGGTTTTTTTGTAGTGACGAATGAAGTTGGATGTTGTGGTGGTCCTGTCACTGATCTTTATGCTGCAGACCCTGCATACCGCTGTTTTCTTCTTATTAGCGTCATCAACAAAATAATCCTTGAATCCAAACTTGACTATTTTTGAAGTAACGCTAGCCGCTGCCATGTTAACTGACATAGCGCTATAATCACCCAATCATAATTCGAAAAAACTAAACGTAATATCTCAATACAAAAACAAACGCAAATATTTAATTTTAGAAAGTCAAGTCATCTGTCTCAAGCTTAAGTCAAGTCTCAAGTCATGAATACCAAGTCCAAGTCAAGTCTTTTATCAATGTTAGTCAAGCAAGTCTCAAGTCCAAAAATATGCGACTCGAGTCTGACTCGAGTCAAGTCATGTGACTCGAGTCCCCACCTCTGGTATTTATTGAAATGATCACCTCACACTCCAATTTATTTTTCTCTTCAGCAAGTCCTTCTGCATGTTGTCCTGCTGCACATACATCAGCTATTCAGGCCAGGAAAACAAAACGATGCTAATGCTAGCTTTCACTCCAAATACGTTGTGATTAGTTAAGCTAACAGGTTATCATCAGGGCTACCACTAACGATTATTTTTATCATCCATTATTTTGCTTATAATTTTCTACATCAATCAATCAATCAATCAATCAATGTTTATTTATATAGCCCAATATCACAAATGTTACATTTGTTTCAGTGGACTTCACAGTTTGTACAAAATATCAGTATGACAATACGACACCTTCTGTCCTTTGACCCTCACATCGTACAAGGAAATACTTCCGGAGAAAACCCACAGTTTTAAAGAGAAAAATGGGAGAAACCTCAGGGAGAGCAACAGAGGAGGGATCCCTCTCCCAGGACGGACAGACGTGCAATAGATGCCGTGTGTAAATTGAAAAGATAATACATTTGCAACATAGGTAGTCCAAATGTTTGGAAATGCATGTGTGTATAATAGGAAGATGAATCCACGAGGATATCCATCCAGGACCTATGATCCAGGACCACAGCCACGACTCAAGATCCAGGGCTCGCGATGCAGGATCATCCATGACTCCGGATCCCAGCGTATATAGACACCAAAAAGAAAGAAATGTGGGGAAGCTGGGTTAATCGGAACATGAGAGTACACAGGTATAGACAGAGAGAAGGAAGAAGTAAGATGTCCCCCGACAAACTAAGCCTATATCAGCAAAACTAGGGGCTGAATCTAATCAGCCCTAACTATAAGCTTTATCAAAAAGGAAGGTCTTAAGCGCACTCTTAAAAACGGATAGCTGATTCCACAAATATGGAGCTTGATAAGAAAAGGCTCTGGCTCCCATTGTACTTTTAGAGACTCTAGGAACAACCAACAACCCTGCATTCTTGAGTTCTTTAAGGTAAGATGGCGCCTGCCCATTAAGGGCTTTGTAGGCGAGAAGAAGAATTTTCAATTCTATCCTGTGTTCTATAGGGAGCCAGTGTAAGGCAGCCAGAACAGGAGTAATGTGGTCCCTTTTACTAACTCTGGTTAGTACACGAGCTGCAGCATTTTGAATCGGCTGAAGCAACTTGGTATCCTGATCAAATATAACACCAAGATTCCTTACAGTCTCACTGGAGGCCAAATTAATGCCATCCATAGTTAGTATATCTTTAGATAATTTGTTTCGTAGATTCTTCGGGCCAAGTACAATAACTTCAGTTTTGGTCGTGTTTAACATCAAAAAGTTTAAGGTCATCCACGTTTTTAAGTCCTTGAGGCAGTCTTGAATTTTATTTAGATGATTAATTTCATCAGGCTTGATTGATAAATATAGTTGAGTATCATCCGCATAACAATGAGAATTTACAGAATGATTCCTTATAATATTGCCTAACGGAAGCATATATAATGTGAACAAAATAGGTCCGAGCACTGAGCCCTGTGGCACTCCATGGCTAACTTTGGTTTGCGTGGAAGATTCATCATTGACACGTACAAACTGAGAGCGTTCAGATAGATAGGACCTAAACCAGCCTAAAGCAGTTCCCTGTATGCCAACTAAGTGCTCTAGTCTTTGCAATAAGATATCATGATCGATAGTATCAAATGCAGCACTGAGATCGAGCAAAACAAGAATAGAGACAAGTCCCTTGTCAGAGGCTATTAGAATGTCATTTGTGACTTTAACCAGAGCTGCCTCTGTGCTATGATGTGTTCTAAAGCCAGACTGAAAATCTTCAAATAAATCATTGTTTTTTAAGTAATCACACAACTGTTTTGCGACCGCTTTCTCAAGATTTTTTGAGAGGAACGGAAGATTAGAAATAGGTCTATAATTGGCTAAAACCTCTGGATCGAGGTTGTGCTTTTTAAGAAGCGGTTTTATCACTGCTACTTTGAATGATTGTGGAACATAGCCTGATAATAAAGACATATTCATAATATTTAATATTAAGGTAGTGTCTTTATGTCTTTGAAGGTTGCTTCTGTCGAAAACCCTAAAACATGTTGTATAATATGTTATGAAAAAGAGAAAGCAGGAACATCTCCATATTTTAGAGACTGAAAACAGCCTTTTCTGCACTTTTTTTTGTAAAAGTGACATTAATCGGTCATTAATTTTCTTAATTGTTGACTATTATTTTTCTATTGAAGGATTAGTTGAGTTAGAGTTGCAAGTTATCATACATGGCTGGCTAATTCGGTAAATATTTAAAAAGTTATTATTTTTTATTACAAAACAGTCACGTGTTGTTTGCCCGAGTTTTCTAACACCAGCTGTTTTGAGTTAAAAATGGTTTTTTTAACAGCTTCATATTAAACAGATGTGTTGCATCATATCAATTACATAAACAAACTTGTTATTACTTCATTCAAGCATAATAAGTATTTACTTCTGACACTAACTTCTTCTTTGTTAAATGTGAGACATGGTTGCTTCGATTGCTTCAATTCGAACTGTTTACATTAACCCTCAAAAGTTGTGAGCTGTGTGTGTGTGCAGATGCAAACAGTGTTATGACAGCTGCTAAAGATCCTGTAGGAAATACAAATAAAACAGTGATATATTTGGTCAGATTCCATGCTTTAGAAGTTCATAATCTCCCTATTTGGACTTAACCTTGACTTTTCACCTTTTACCACCAGTGTAGTGACTAATCTCAAACTGGTAGAGCTGGACGTGGAGTTTGAACCATCAGTCTTCTTTCTGGTAAAGATAAATGTTTTGAAATGTGAAGAAATCTAAGTCTTTGTGTAAAACAAATGCAATTCTCAAGCAACAGGATCAGTAGTAAAATACTACATGCCTAAATATTGATGATAAAACAGGACAGGAAAGAGTTGTTTACACAAATGTGGTCCCTCTGCATGGATGGGTTGTAATTAAAGGTGGAGGGAGAGGTGGGGGTTTCCCAAAGAGTAACCCTCCCTTACAGTAAAGTGTGGGATCATATTCCAGAGAGCTAATGAGGGATTATCGAGACATGAATCAGGACTTGGAGGTCTCTATCAATGCAGTTGAGAGAGAAGTGAAAATAAAGTTAAAGAAACGTGACGCTGTGTTTTCAGTCCCTCTTTAGATGTACACACAGGAGCAGGCAGACTGTTTAAACATGTACGAGCAGTGAAGGGAAAGTACCCGGCTCAGAGAGAAGCGTTTGTATTTAGTGTTTTGTTGCCCTTGGCTCCTGCTTAGTGCAGGTCAGCACATTTCTCTGTGCTGAAATCAACCCTCTGTGGTGTATGTGTCTGCGAGTGTGTGCATGTGTGTCTCCAGTGAATCCCCAGGAAGTTATAAATGCTCTCACTCTCTCTCTCTCTGTGGCTCCCTTTCCTTCCCTCACGGCTCTGAAGCCTATGACAGGGTTTCTTTGTAGACCAGAGTCACGTACATTACCTACAGTAAAGCAGCATTTGGCCAGATGTAGACAGATTTAAATGTGACTCAGCATCTTTTAGCGTATTGTTATGGTTTAATGTCCCACAACTTTACTATTTGGTGGCTCTATTTTGCTTTTGGGGTTTTCCATTTCCTGTAGCGTGTTATATAGGTTTTTGTGCATGTAAATGGTCTGCAAAGGCTCAAATCCAAAAGCTAAAATAAGATATGATATGATAAAACTCCATATTTAAAGGTGGGGTAGGTAATTTTGGAGAAACCAGCTCAAGTGCGCTAGAATTTGAAAATACACAGCTGGAAGAAATCTGCTACTTCCTTCCCCTCCTCCAACATACACGAACGCGCACATGACCAATGAGGGCATGAGATCAGTTTGTGCACAGATGGAAGGCTGACAGGCAGGTAGGCCATCCAGTTATTTTAGCCGGGCCGGCTAAAATGATTGGTTGTACTTTTTACAGTACTACGGCTTCCACAGATGACATTTTTTTATGGATTTTTTGTCAAAGCACTTAAGATATTCACTGCTATCGGGATGTTAAGAGCATTCCATGGAATATAACAAAAAGTGTATCTCGAGCCAGTTTCTCAAACTTACCTACCCCACCTTTAATACGACCAATACCATCTGTTGTTCTTCGAGGTTTTAAACTTGCATGAGTTTAATTTAACGTGAAACAGATGGATGCTTCACACTAGAGGAAAAATAGTTGATACGATTTTCTTCAGCAGGTTGCTGCAACAGTGCAGCGTTACAAACAGCACATACAGTACACAGGCCACATGTGCAAAACTGCATAATCCCCCCATTATGTGAGTGCTTTATAGATCTATAAAAACAGTAGCAGTGTCAGAATTAGCCGCAGAGTTAATGACTTTTGTAAGAGAGAGGAGGAGGAGTTGCTGTGAGCACACATGCTGGGTTTTATAGGTTTCAGGTTGTGTTTATACTATGACTGCTACTAGGTGTGTTGGAGAATTGCACATGCTTTCTAAATATCCGCTTCTTACTGTAGTTTAATTCCCACACTTATCTTACTATTTCTTTCTTATCCCCCCTCCTGCTGACTTGTGCTACTCTTTTTACTCTGTGTACCTACAGTGTGACAGTAAGACTCTCCTTCCCCTCACATACAGTCTGCAGACAGAGAGTTGGCACGGAGGGCAGTACCATGCGGATGTGGCAGCAGCGCACTTAATTGTTTTCAGATCTACCGGCCCATGATGTGCGTGTGTGTGTATAATTGAAATGCAGGCACTAACACATGTGTCTTTGAAATATTAAGAGAGCAAACACATTTCTAGTTTTACGAGTCAGTATTTTGAGTTGTATTCCTGTTTAACCTTATGATAAGAAGCAACCTTAATTTATAGGGATAGGAAAAATATTTAATCTACAAACTGGTTGTAAACATAGCAATGTATTTCAGCTAATACATTAAATACTGAACCATTGGGTCCATGTTCCATACATCACAGAGCCTACTATCCTACATTGCAAGATACGGTGAATGGTTGTAATTCTCCAACACCATTGGAAAAAAACAACAACTGCAATCTTGTAAATAGAAGGGTGAGTCGAGAATAGTATAGGAAAAGTACATCCGACACGGAAATTAAATAATGCTTCACAGAAAGTTGCTATAACAGGAGTATCTTCAGATCCGTTTCGAGGTGTTGGAACACACGTGAATCCTGAGTTGGTCAAACAGTAAAAAAGCAGCGTACGGTTTGTGTTTGGACTCTTTCCGCTATGAGAAACACTCCGCTCCTCCAGAGTGTGCTATAAATAAATAGGGGCTCTCTTTTGTACGAGCCTTGTTAAATATTGGTTTGCTTTCAATGCCAGATATTTCTCCTCGCTCTGCCCTAGCACTATGCATGTGTTGCTCGATGACAGCACAGCTTCAGTGTTGCATTCATATTAATGGCTGTTAAATGAGTGCCCATGTGAAAGCTCCTGGCTGACAGGAAGGGGGAACGTTTATGGATCTACTTTCTGGATAGTTGACCCCAAGACATACAGTACCTCCTCAAATTCACCCTCTTGGTACTGCACATGCTCCAGTGTGCTAACTAGCTTTACTGCAGCTAAGGAGTTATTGCAGCCCTGTCTATTTATCCCTGACCTCTGCTCTGTGGTTTTACCCTCTGTCTTTCTGAGTGACCTTTCACCCCTGTGTATCAGAGCCGGACCAGAGACGCCGGCACAGCCTCAGGGGTCACCACGGGACGACGAGACCAACCTGTCAGCCAGGAGCTCAACCTTCCTCACCCAGACATCCCTCCTCCTCCTCCTCCTCCTCCTCCTCCTCCTCCTCCTCCTCCTCCTCCTCCTCCTCCTCCTCCTCCTCCTCCACTTCCTCCTCATCTGCCTCCTCTACCTGCTGGACAGGGCAAGGATGCAACAGCTCCAACCAATAACCACCGGGGACAAGAACGAAAAGGTGAGCCTAATACAGTCATTACAGATGTGTTTATATACCTACTAATTCTCTGATGTGGTGTTTCTAACTTATAACGATCCTTAATTATTTACAGTACACTTGGTCCCCTGCTAATAACAGAATAAATCGCCATTATAGTATGTTTATAATTCATTATAGACATTAGCATCATAGGAACTTTTACCATAATATCGTCCTCTGCTCCCAAGTGTGTGTGTCATCGTATGCAACAAGTTTAGTCTACTGGAACAAGATGTGACATGCTGGTACATCTGAACACAGCTAAGCACAAAGAATGCTGCCCTAAAGTGTGTGTGTGTGTGTGTGTGTGTGTGTGTGTGTGTGTGTGTGTGTGTGTGTGTGTGTGTGTGTGTGTGTGTGTGTGTGTGTGTGTGTGTGTGTGTGTGTGTGTGTGTGTGTGTGTGTGTGTGTGTGTGTGTGTGTGTGTGTGTGTGTGTGTGTGTGTGTGTGTGTGTGTGTGTGTGTGTGTGTGTGTGTGTGTGTGTGTGTGTGTGTGTGTGTGTGTGTGTGTGTGTGTGTGTGTGTGTGTGTGTGTGTGTGTGTGTGTGTGTGTGTGTGTGTGTGTGTGTGTGTGTGTGTGTGTGTGTGTGTGTGTGTGTGTGTGTGTGTGTGTGTGTGTGTGCGAGAAAGAAAACCATCTCCTGTCTTGATCAGTGGGGGAGAGGGAAGGGAGACGGCAAATTATTTGAACACCTTCTTCTGCCGGTTTGAGAGTAGCAACAGTATAGAGGCTGACACTGCCATTCCCCTCCATCCTCCCCCCTCCCCTCTAGTATGACTATTGAGGAGTCAGAAGTCATCCATCTCTTCAGGAAGTGTAATATACCAAAAAGCCCTGGATCCGATAATATTGAAGGAGCTGTTTTAAAACGCTGTGCAGAACAACTTGCACCTGTATTTACAGACATGTTTAGGTCCTCCCTTAATCTGCAAAAAGTCCCTTCTCTTTGGAAAACATCCACAATTATTCCAGTGCCTAAAATCTCCAGGGCCAGTGAGCCCAATGACTTTCGACCTGTCGCACTCACCTCACTGGTAATGAAATGTTTTGAGCGTTTAGTTAAGAGGCATTCTCACAAACGCAGCACCTCTTAGATCCCATGCAGTTTCATATCAGGCCTCTAGAGGCGTGGAAGATGCTATCGCACCCCTCTAGCATCTTCTGCACACTCACCTCGAGACGCCAAAAGCCCATGTAAAGATTCTATTTGCCGACTTCTCATCAGCTTTTAACACCATCAAGCCAAGTATTTTAGCAAATATTTTAACTGAAGAATTCTCACTTGAACCTGGACTGATCTCCTGGATGGTTGACTTCCTCAGCTGTAGAACTCAGCAGGTCAAAATAGGCATGGCACTTTCTGACACAACAACTACCTGGATAGGCTCACCCCAGGGAGGTGTCTTATCCTCTCTTTTATTTATTGTATACACCAACTCCTGCATCAGCACTTGTCCCAATAGGCACTTTATTAAGTATGCAGATGATACGGCCCGGGTCAGCCTCCTATTTGATGAGGAAGAGGAGCATGGTCCTGTCCTTGACTTCTTTATTAATTGGTGTGAGAAGTCAAACCTGCTTCTAAACACCTCAAAAACAAAGGAGATGGAAATTGATTTTAGAATAGCACAATCACCCAACCCTACTCTTTTATTAAATAGCGAGCCCATTCAATGTGTCACTGAGTACAAGTATCTTGGTGTCGTGCAGAGGTAGGGTTAGTGCACAGTGGAAAGCCCTATTTGAATACTGTTGTAATCCATATTATGGCAAGAACCACTCAGAGAGTCAGAAAAGGTGAGCGGATGGTTTCTGCATGTGTGGTTCCCACCGTGAAGCATGGAGGAGGAAGTGTGATGGTGTGGGGGGGCTTTGCTGGTGACACTGTTGGTGAATCATTCAGAATTCAAGGCACAGATAACCAGCATTCTGCAGTAGCCAGCAACATATAAATCATATTCTGGATTTTGTTTGTTTACTAGATCATTCCATATGTGTTCTTTTATAGTTTTGATGTCTTCAGTATAAATCTACAATGTAGAAACAATTCAAATAAATAACAAACCTCGAATGAAACTATTGACTTGTAGTGAACATCCAATAATCCCTCCCTTTTTTGTTCTGTTTTGGTCTCCTCCGACTCATTAGAAAAGTCTCTAATGAAAAAATATATGTTATGCTGCTAAATGCAAGTCGCTAATTACAGTAAACCTTCTTGTACTGTAAATGGGGTTTATTGGAGCTCATATTAGCTTCATGTTGCTATTTAATACATATTAAATCTATGTAAGTGGTGGTAATGGTTCAATTGTGCGATCAAAGTAAAACAAATAACTAAGAGAGTAAAATGTGGGTGATGATTCTCTGTTGGTTTATAACTGTGATTGAAACACATTACACTCTCTCTAAGTTCTAATGATCTACTGTTCTGCAGTAATGCAATGCAAAAGCATCATATTAAGGGCCTGAAACAAAAAATATTCACCTTCTTCTAGACATTTCTACCATAGCAGGAAAAGCACAACATTTTAAAGAGGACATATTATGTTCATAATAGTATTTAGTGTCTCTGCTGTGACATGTTTCCATGCTTTAATGTTCAAAAAGCTCTTTATCTTTCTCATGCTGCCTGTGCTGCAGCACCTCTTTTCACCCTCTGTCTGAAACCAGAGCCCAGTCTGCTCTGATTGGTTAGCTGGCCGGCTCTGTTGTGATTGGTCAACCGCTTAAAGATGTTCCTCGCCTAAGCCTATCGCGTACAATGTGTTGGAGCGCTAGCCAATACAAGCAAAAGTGTTACATAGGGATGTTATTATGTTATATAATTTAGTGGGAATGCTGATACAGCATTCCCACTATCTGTTATGCTACGCACAAAATTCTTTATTATTCTGCCGGGTTATTTCGCGCCTCTTCTTCTCCCACATTCCACATCGCAGAAACTCCGTTCAAACATCAAAACGTTGGGAATCGATGGCTATTACTTTTCTTATTCATTACTTTCATAATTCCAGAGATACATCCCATAATTCATCACATTTTTAACATGGAAGTCAATGGAGAAACTCTTCAGACTTGAAAAATCTTCATGCGACTTCAACTTCAACTCCTTCATACTTTCACTCAGAAACCTCATTCCAACTTTAAAATGTCACACATCTTTCTGACATTATTCGTGTTAAACAACTTTTAAATCTGATTCATACTTTTAGAAATATTACAATTTTTCAGACCTTGGTAAAGAGGCCTTCTTCAGATTTTAACATTAGCGTGTATTTAGCAGCTCGTTAATTTGCGTGATGTCACAGCTAGAGTGGAGGACAGCTTGAAATTCGCCTTCATATATATATTTTTTAAACCTGCCATAATTCCCAAACCCTACATTCCTGAGACATCATTTGTCATGACAAACATAGGAAAACATCTCGCAGCTTGAGAATTAAAAAAAGGAAGCAAAATAATTAAACAAAATGCCTCTTGAGGGCATGAAGTGACAAAAACTTTCAACATGTCTCTATTAAAGCCAATTATAAATTCAAGCTGATCTTTACTCACAGCATTAGCCGCACACCTTTAGTTAATCTGCCAAAAAGGCCACATTATTAACCCGAAAGTACACAAAAAGTACACTTCAGATGCTCAAGTTCCTTGACATGCTTCACGCGTTGAATATATCTATCACGGTTCTTCAACAAAACGTTCATATGTAAGAGGTTTATGTTACAAACTTGGATACACAAGGGAAAAAAGGACTCAAATGCAGGACCCGGGAGCCAGAGATAAAGTACAAGTAATATACTTTATTTGCCAAAAAGGATATTCAAAAAAGATAACGGCACTCTTCACGAGGCGAACAAAAATAGGTTTCACAAAGGCACAACACAAAATCACACACAACGTGAGGAACAAACTTACAATAAGTTTCAGGAGCATGAATAAGGCATGTAACAAAAAGAGCAACTGTTGATGAGCATTGTTCTGGCATGAGGACAGGACAAGACGAACTGACACTGAACACTGGGAGACTGGGGGATTTAAACACTCGACAACAAGACACAGGTGAAAACAATCAGGGGCGGGGCTGACGCTGATGAGCGCGGGAGAACACATTAGGAAAGGGAGTCAAGGAACCTGAAATGAGACGTGACAAAACAAAACGAGAAGTGAAAAATAATACAAAAATAACAACATGAAACATGACTGACTAACACTTTTGGCGGTGCACAACAGTTTATCTCTCATTCAGAACAATGCAAATGCTCTCCTCTCACAGATTACTGCACATCACCATGGAAACCTTTGATCTCTGGACACGTCGTTAGCTCAAATATACACCTGTGTCATTGAATATGATGATGTCATAACTCCAACTGACATGCTCAGAGTAGCAGACTTCAGATAATGGTTATTAATGGTCCAGCCTTCAACATATCTATGTGCCATTAGTGAGTTTTCCTCAAAAGCTGGTGCCATGGCAACGCATCCCTCGCCGTAAAACACGATATTGCTATAACTCCTATGAAAATGGTCAAAAAGTGCTCAAACTTCACATGTGGGCTAACAGTCCAGCTGTGAAGACATCTATTTGACAGTTTTAAGATTTCTTCAAATGCAGTTGCCTTGGCAACACAATGCTCACTATGAAACACGGTTTTCTCACAACTTCAGTTCAAATGCTCGAAACGGCCCAAAACTTCACAGGTTTGGTAACGATGCAGCCATCAACGCATCAAAGCGTATTATTGGGTGTCATCAAATGCCATGGCGACAGATCATTCACCATCAAGTTAGTTCAAAAGTTTGCAGTTCAAATATTCTGCCTTTTTACTTTCTTTTCTTCTCTCATCACACATTCAAGCCCCCAGTGTTCATGTATCATTTCAATCTAAATTCTTCACTTTCTTCTTACACATTACATTTCAGCATAGCAATTCAGCGTCAGCTTTTCAGCATAAAGCATTCCCACTAGCAATTTCTTCAGGAATTGCATTCTCTAGTTAAACAAAGGAGTTCAATGGAGGCGTTTCAGGCAGGGCTGGAGTGTGAGGGAGAGAAACCCTCTCTGGAGGGTACTTTGGAACTTTAACTTTTGCAGACCATTTGCATGTACAAAAACCGGTAATAAGACTACCCTTATAACGGGTTTACACATTTCATTTATTAATTAGGTTGTGAACACTTTATAAATCATGAATTAGCTTTTATAAGACATGAGATAAACAGGGCAACTGTGACCGGATGCTTGCCAAATAGTGAGCCAACATTTATCTGTACTGCTAAGCCTTATATTGGCTACTTAGCTTACTTCGTCTTCTTCATCAGCCAGCATCCTTGGTATATGTTGTTCACTGAGTTGATTCCCCCCCATCCATCTTGATGTTTCTTGGCATCACTTATGACCATTTACGAATGAGTTACTAACATTTATAACTACTGAAAGGGAGCCTTATTGTAAAGTGTGAAACACATCACCATCTATTGATGAGTCACTAACATTTATAACATGCTGTGGTTTATGGTGTAGTGGTTGTACCCCACGTTACTCAGCACTCTCCTGTATGCCCTCCACTCATCACTAATAATGCTACTTCCTGACTTAACATGCCGTCTAATCGGAGGGACAGGGTGGCATCTTGATCGTTTCTCCACTAGTTTCAACACTAGTCTCCGCTTTTTGTCTTTAACTCCCATCATTCTGAAGACCCATTTTTTCCTTCTCCAGGTATGTCCAAAACATCCACGTGCATACTAACAAAAAATAAATCATAACATCATCTTAGTTAAAGAGCATGTGACACGGGTTTCACCCATCATCCAAACCCATCAATTTTTAGTAAATATTGTCCCCTTGAAACCGTTACTGAACTGATTTGGGATATTTGTACTTTGATAACCATTAATCTCCCCTTCAATGTTGACCATATTCTGGATCTTCTTGGGGATTCTTCAAATCCCGCCAAATTATGTGTGACGTAATTGCGGGCCGAGAGCTCTAGCTGCACCGTTCCGGATCCCAGCATCTGCATGCAAACACACGATGGCGCACACAGCAGCAAGCTCAGACAGCGATGACAGTTTAATTTTGAACGTGTCTGAGAGCTCATATGAGGCTGAAGGATCGGTTTATGTTTTATCTGTTAGAAGTTTAGGAATTAGTTGCGTCAATATGGGCGATAATACGGTCAGTGGTGGAATGGGACTAAAATCAGCCCGGGACTCTCGACCGGCCCACTTCGGTACCGCTAGTAAATTGTCAACGGGGGTAGTGGGGGATGTGCTTGTGACTTATCCGACCGGCCCACTTCGGTACCGGCCCATCGGGCCAGTCCACCACAGCCCAGCCCACGTAAACTGTCAACGGGGAAACGGTGGACCTAGTGTCCCGATCGGAGTGGGAATAATAATAATAATAATCATAATCCGTGCATTTTATCCATTAATTTCCCCAACATTGTGGTAAAAAAACCACACGTTTAATCCATGTTGGTGTACTACAACTACAAAAAGCATTCGTTTATTCTTTCATCAGGAAATGCAGACCGGCTCAAACAAATGATTTTTAATCATCATATGTTCGCCGAATTGACATGAAAGCACTAATAAATGTAGTTTCATCCACTTGAGTTTACAACTACAAAATAATCGATTAGTTTTAATATCACATCCGACGGGAGGAAGTTCAGCAGCTCTCACTACCGATTTTTAATCCTAATTTAATCATCATCTTCACCACGATCGTTTATGTTCGCCGAATTGACATGAAAGCACTGACAAATATGAATATACTGTAGTCAACTTCATTAAAACGTTATTAACGTGCCTAAACTCAGTAATTCACCATTTCTACGCATTACAACATACTTTGTCCGTGTTTGGCTCTCTCGCCGCACAGTGAAGCATTCCCGCATTAACGTCACTTCCGGCTTACCCCAAAACTTCAAAATGAGTTGAAGGAATTTCCCCGCGATGTTCGAAATTATTGATATTTATCGGAACGGTATCGCACCTTCTTTTTTAAGCTGACGGTTCGAGATTACCAGTAGCCCAATATTTTATTGCACAACAGTTGTTGGGAGGCTGTCACAGGCTCTTTAACTACAAAATGCACAGAAATCACAGTACAATGGTTGCACATCATGTTTAAAAATGCCATACTTGTGTATTGGGTGCATTGTATAGCATCATTTAAGGATAATTATACAGTAATGGTCCATATTGATTTTTTATTCTCTTGTACAAGAAAGCCCAGTCTATAACTGCCGAACATAGGAACTGGGTACAGTAGGCCTACCTTCTCCCAGATACAAATACTCAAATAAAATAGTTTATTGGTGTTAACTTACCAAAGCTTACTATTTATTTGATACCAATTTGGTAATACCATTAATAAAAAGAACAAGGTTTTGCCTCGTTCTTCAGATATGACTGTGACGCTAACGTGTAAGCTCAATAATGACCTCCAGCCCAACCAACCATATTGTAATATCTAAGTAATCATCTTGAAATATGACATTAATATTTGTAATATACACACATCTTATTGTGAGGTTGATTTCACATACACTACGCCGCTCTTCAACACTACTTTGATGTTAGCTTGTCTACATATCGATCATAGCTAATTTAAATTAACCTTAGCAATGCTTACAGTTACCTACCTAATAAGATATCTCTTTAAGTTACAAGGATGACCTTATTTTACCAACCTCAAACAGAAGCAATTTTTTCTACAGTATTAATGCTTAACACTTCTCTATTGCGTTTTAACTTGGAGGCTACGATTAGCACAGATGTCAGATGTAGCTACCACTTGCTTACTACATGCTAACCCAAGCCTTAACATTCATTAACATTAGCTGACTAAAAACATAAGCAACACATAAAGTACTCATTTCACTTGCCGTAAAACTGCATTCACGCACCGTCTGTTTTAGACGCGGAGCGAGTCACAATAGTCCGATTTAACACTAGAACCGCCAACGGGTACATTTTACCCGTAGCAGTTTTTTGATTGTATGTAACTTTTTTTCAATAACATATTAAAGTCTCCCAGTCCGTGACTTTTCCTGAAAGTGTATTATGTAGCAACCTCTGTTGTTAACAATTGTCAATATGAAGTCAGATTGAAAAAATCACCAAAGAAAATGCCATTTATACCCATATCCGCCAGCGGGTAATATTTACCTCATAGAAAATGCAGCGTAAACATGACGTGTTGCTATAGCAACGCCTTTTGTCTACTGCGGTTTCTTATAGATAGAGAGATGGATAGATAGATAGATAGATAGATAGATAGATAGATAGATAGATAGATAGATAGATATATTGATAGATGGATAGAGAGATAGACAGATAGTTATAGATAGTGTAACATCTTGGAGAATACAAGATCTTGGATGACTGAGCTCACGTTGAGGACGTAATGCATGCAGGTTACGTGCCAGTTGAATAAAGATGGACACTCGGAATGAGAGAAGTAATCCGCGTCGTCTGTTTAGGTAGACAATTATATGTCCATAGAACAGAACATTACAGATAGATTGATAGATAGTTATAGATAGATAGTGTGACGACCCCTCCCCCCTTCTGCCTGGCTGTGCTCCCTGCCTTGCTGTCCTCTGGCAGGTACTGGGAGTGTCGTCCTGTTTGTGCCCGCCCATCTAGAGGCGGAGCCACAAGAAGGTATAAAGGATGCCCAGCTGCAAGGATCACTCTGATTCAGATCCTGGCATGCTGCAGCAACCTCAGCCTTCAGCCTGTGTTAGGTGATGCACCCTCCAACATGCTACAACACCCTTCCACACACCCACACACTGCTCACACTACTGACAGTCTGATTCTTACATACATTATTCATCAGAGGTGTTCTTCTATAAACATGTTAAATAAACATATATTTGGCATTTAACTCTGTGTGGCCTCCCTATTTGTTCCAGCCTTTGGAAGGTTGTAACAATAGATAGATAGAGAGATTTGTACCTAAACAAAACACAAGTCTAACACCAAGCGTTTAAATCAGCAACCTCTGGCGGTTATAGTGATGAGCATGAAGAATAGTCCACAAGGCACCAGCACAACAAACACGGCTGAATTCAAGTTATCTTCCCCGGATGAGCTGAGCAGGCAGAGCCCCTGTAGCATCACGGAGCTGCTAGCAGAGAGACAGGATGCTAACAACAGCAGTCACTGGAATGACCTGTCACTCAATGTGACCACGCCCTAATGTATGCATAACGTTAAGGCTTAATATAACTTAAACAAATTATAAATGGTAGTAACTCATTAATACATGGGAATGTGTTTTACACTTTACAAGGCTCCCTTTTGGCAGTTATACATGTTAGTAACTCATAGATAAATGGTCATAAAGAGATGCCAAGAAACATCCAGATGGAAGGGGGGGATCAACTCAGTAAACAACAGATACCAAGGATGTTGGCTGATGAAGAAGACTAAGTAAGCTAGGTAGCCGATATAAGGCTTAGTCATCTTGCCAAATAGTGAGCCTGTGTTGATGTATGAAAACTACGTTAGAACTGGTTTATAAATGGTTCTTAATGATTAATAAAGTGTTTACAACCTAATTAATAACCCAATTTTAAACCCTTTATGAATCCTTTATAAGGGTAGTCTTATGGTAAAGTGGTACCCAAAAACCTATCACACACTACAGGGAAGGGGAAAGTCCAAAAATAGGGCCTCTTCAAGGGCACTCTGGACGGCATTGCATCACATTTTCTCCACTGCAAGGGCACCCTAATGTAAACACAAAATATAAATGATGACTGGGCTGACAGCAGTGTCTTATCCCTTCGGAGTCACAATGACGCTGGTTATGAATTATTGGTTTTCATAATACCATTTGATTACCTAGGATATCTTCCATTATCACTCATGTGAGATCAGTCACCTGGCCAGCAGCTGGTGCCTCGGGGTGGACAGTATATGGTTTTAGTTTGGGCGAGCCTCATCAGGCCAGTGTGTTATTGTCTTGGCCCCCTGCCTCTGTCGGTAACACAATACACAACCATCCCACTACCTCATGGTCACACCACATAGCTGTCAGCAGCGTAAATCTCACACCCGATACACACACTAAGTTGTATCGAGCGTGTACAAACGCATGAAGCATGAAGACACACACTCTCACAGGCCCACACAATTAAGTTTATATGCTGTTACCCTACCATTTTCTCAGCGTGTGTTTACAGTTTTTGCTACCTCAGGCCTGCAGAATGAGACCTGTGTTGGTTTTACCTGTGGTTTTTTTTGGCACACACATATCAACTGTAGTTGCCTGTAAGAGGCAACATCAGGGATATACTTTATTATATCCCTGATGTGTGTGTGTGTGTGTGTGTGTGTGTGTGTGTGTGTGTGTGTGTGTGTGTGTGTGTGTGTGTGTGTGTGTGTGTGTGTGTGTGTGTGTGTGTGTGTGTGTGTGTGTGTGTGTGTGTGTGTGTGTGTGTGTGTGTGTGTGTGTGTGTGTGTGTGTGTGTGTGTGTGTGTGTGTGTGTGTGTGTGTGTGTGTGTGTGTGTGTGTGTGTGTGTGTGTGTGTGTGTGTGTGTGTGTGTGTGTGTGTGTGTGTGTGTGTGTGTGTGTGTGTGTGTGTGTGTGTGTGTGTGTGTCAGCCTAGATTAGAGTGAATGGCAGGCGGCATTTAGAGCCTTCCACAGCTGCTGCCCAATGGTGATGAGGGATGTGTGTGTACGTGCTGAGATCTCCTCCTCTCTCGTTCCTTCTTTATCCCCCTCTTTATTTCTCTCCTCCTAAACTTGTGTATTCTCCTCCCCGGCTGCTTGTTCCTGCACGCCTCATGTGGTTTCAGATAGACAGTTTGGGAGTGTAATGTGTCTAAATCTATAGCCGGAGGTGTTCTCCTGCACACACACCCATCTATTTCATGTTTCCACCACTTCAACTCATTCTCACCTTCTATTTAAGGACATGGATCTAATGGCAGGAGCAGTCCGAACCTGCCTCTGCAACTGAGGCATGCATCCAGACGTAGAAGTAGAAATATGCGCAAATAAAACGCGATGTGTGCATACATATGAGGGCCGTCATAATACAAGATTTTCACTGTGTAGTTAAGATTTACAATACTGTTATAGGCACGTTCATTAGGAATAATTTCAAAAGAAAATAAGCCTATTTATTTCAATTTACGCTTAAAACTATTGTTTTTTTCCCTTTATTTGACCAAAATGGTTGATTGTTGATTTTATAGATGCTCGATTACTTTATCCAAATGATCATATGTGTATTAACATGATATCAAAGGTTCGTTAATACATGTTTTTTGAGAATGCAAAATTGTAATGTACAGATTGGTAGATTTGCATCTATAATAATTAAATCAACCTTAAAAAAGTGCTATATATACAGAATAAATTAGGGATACTATATATGTTGACTTGAAGAGGCCATATTAACTTACAAATGTCACTTTATTAAATCCTAATAATTCAACTTTTAATACAAATATGTGTTCCCAAGCTACACTGCAGGATTGGGGATGAGGTTAGAGTAAATAACAAATGAGAGGATTTGGTGCCAGCATCGAGGGCCGGATTAATACTCATAGCTACCAAGATGTAAAATCCTTAAAAATAATTCACAATGACAATATTATCGCTGTATTTATAGAAAATTCCAAGAAGGAAAAAAAGCGTATAAGTTAAATTCCTTTTGAACTTACTTATTGTGCGTTTGTCTGTTTTTGACCATGAGGTACACTGATTTGTTTGGGAAGGAAGACAAAGTGAGAATTGAAAGCAACAGAAACGATTGAAGAGATGCTAGATCATTTTAAACAATACTATGAAATATATAAAAATAACTTGAGAATTTAAATGTTTTTTTTTTTATATAAATAAGGTTATTGTTAACACCAAGATATGTCACGACAGCTTTACCGCTTTAAAAATGCAACCTTTAACTCAGTTGTGACAGATGAGCATCCATTTGTTAACCGTAAATAAGTAAGTGCTATCTACACATAGACAAATTACGATCCAATATGCCTTTTGACAGTATTAGGCCTGCACATTTCTCTTTATTAAGTCATAATTCTTTCCTTTAATACAAATATAATGTGTTCCCTAGCTACACTGGATGATTGGGGATGAGGTAATTGGAAATGTCGTTTTAAAACTACAGAAAAAGGACTCAGAGGATTTGCTGCCAGAGGGCTGGATTATTACTCAGGCATCAAGATGTAACTTCCTTTTATAGTCTTGGCTAGCTACAGTATTGTAAATTGGATACAAATAGCTACAGGCAGCCAGTGGCAGAGTGCAGGTTGGACCAAACAGATTTAGGCAGGATTTAGGGAGGTTAAATCCCAGGTGAGAGCACCGTCCTGAATGAGCTGTACAGTAGCAGCTCTGTGAAGGGCTTTGGCAGCACAGATTCTGTCCAGATGGAAAACTAGAGTGCATACTCTTAGTGCCAAGAGTAAGCCTCATCTGATGGAGAAATATTCAGTTATTCAACTATTAAATGTTCACAATAATACATCTTCACTAACATGGCGGTTGGTTTAAAAAATATGTCTCCAAATATTTACTATTAACTAAATGTAAGATGAAGTGATTCCAATATATTTTAGTGCCATTTCAAAAGTTATAATTATTACTACTAGTAATCATTAGCCAGGATAATCATGACATTAACCTTTTATTTTATTGTGATGCTGAAGGTCATCCAATATTGCCATAATGCATTCCAGCTTTTTCATTTGTAACATTGCCCTCATGACTTATTTCAACCAAAGATACTTAAAGAATACATACCACAGCATAACGGGTATGTCAACATCTGTGAAGGTAGACAATCTTCTGATTAGAGACACAATAATATCGTCTACCTAAAATGTTTGTCTCAAATTAGCCAGTAAATAATAAAAAAGCACATGTTTATCTCCCAGTGTTCAATATGACATCTTCAAATAAGTCTTCTTTTCCAACAAACTGACCAAAACACAAACATATTACCTTAACACTGACATCCGATATAGAAGTCAGCATATTCTTCAATTTACAAACTGGAACTATTGATTCTTTGGCTTTTAGTTTTCAAAATAACAGAAAATAGCTGTTATTTAGATTTCTTTAAATAAAATAATGGACTGACAGATGCTGAAGTTTCCTGGCGTGCTTGTGAGCTCTAGTCTGCAACAACTGACAAAATAGACATCCACAACAGTGAGAAGTAAGTAAGCTAATAACATTAAGAACCAGGACATTTGAAGAGCGCAGACCTCCATCTCGCAAGGCTAACAAAATGTTAAATATAATTTCTGTATCTGCTTCAAAATGTCATAGGTTTTTGTCTTTCCTCTGATACATCCTTCTACTGATTTTCATGTAAATCAGGCCACAAACATAAAACATACGCTCCTGCAATAACAGTCATGGCACTGTCATTCATCTCTAAGCATTTCAATGCATGAAGTGGGGAAAGTAGTTACTGCAGGTGGCCCAATCCCATCAACTTTATGCACCCATTACAGTCACTATGTGCCAACACGTAACAGTGCAGTCCACTGGCCAGTTCACATCAGAGACAATGTAATTACACCTGATATGGTTGAACTACCTCGTATATATCCTCACATCATTTATTACTTTTGGGAGAATGCCAAATTGAAATTCGTCCCGGACATTAAAACTAAGATAATCCGACTAAATGATGTGCGGTTACTCATGTGTGAAACAATCTGTGCTTCTTTCAGTGGTGATGGAGAAGGTGTTGCTGAGAGCAGTGACACACACACCTGAGGAGCTGAGTGAATACGTGTATGAGGTGGGGACAGTGAAACACAACTATTGCTAACTTTTCTAATTGTTCTCTGTTCATATAGTCATGTTTTACACTTTCTGGTTCTCTACTTTCTCTACTACATCACCATCCTTCCTCCTTTCCTCTTCCTCCTGCAGGCCAGCTGGTCGGACGATTTAGTTTCATCCGTCATCAGAACCCAGCAGGAGGTGACAGAGCTGCTGAGCCAGGTCTGGACTCCCACTGACACACACTCCCTGGTTCATATTTATAATAATCTGAGGCTAAAATATGATTCATTTTACAGATTGACCATATCAAAAGGGCCTCTAGTTTTCTGAATGAAAGAATCCCTCTCTGTTTCTGATTTGTTATAGTAAACCTGTCTTTGGTATACCAATGTGAAGCATTAAGCTATTTATACAGGTTCCAAGGACACATAGCTTGGATACATGAGCACAGAATTATTACATTACATTACATTTAGCTGACGCTTTTATCCAAAGCGACTTACAATAAGTGCGTTCGACCAACAAAATACAAACTTGAAGAAAACAGAATCATAAAGTACATCAGGTTTCATAGAGCCAAAACATTTCAAGTGCTACTCAACTGGCTATAGATAAGCCAGTCCTTTATTAGTATATAAGTGCTTTGTTAATAGTTCTATCGCTCGAGGTGGAGTCGAAAGAGATGAGTTTTCAGTCTGCGCCGGAAGGTGTGTAAGCTATCTGCTGTCCTGATGTCAATGGGAGCTCATTCCACCATTTTGGAGCCAGGATAGCAAACCCACGTGTTTTTGCTGATGGGAACTTGGGTCCCCCTCGCAGTGAGGGTGCAGCGAGTCGTTTGGCTGATGCAGAGCGGAGTGCACGTGCTGGGGTGTACGATTAACCATGTCCTGGATGTAGGAAGGGCCAGATCCATTCGCAGCATGGTACGCAAGTACCAGTGTCTTGAAGTGGATTCTAGCAGTTACCGGAAGCCAGTGAAGGGAGCGGAGGAGCGGCGTGGTGTGGGAGAATGTAGGAAGGTTGTAGACCAGACGAGCCGCTGCATTCTGGATGAGCTGCAGAGGTCGGATGGCACATGCAGGTAGACCAGCCAGGAGGGAGTTGCAGTAGTCTAGGCGTGAGGTGACGAGAGCCTGGACCAGAACCTGCGTCGCTTTCTGGGTCAGCTGGGGACGTATCCTCCTGATGTTGTAACGCGTGTGTCTGCAGCAGCGGGTTGTAGCAGCAATGTTTGCAGTGAAGGACAGGTTGTTATCTAGGGTCACACCCAGATTCCTTGCAGTCTGAGTCGGGGAAACAACAGAGGTGCCGATGTTGATTGTTAGGTCAAGAGTGGGACAATCTTTTCAGGTCCAAAAGGATGATGACAGAGGAGAGGGATGCTGCTTTAGCCGTGTGCAGTTCCTCAGTGACAGCAAGGAGGGCAGTTTCTGTGGAGTGACCT